>NW_024059009.1:101387-154969 GCF_016432855.1 Salvelinus namaycush
ATATACAGTAACAACAATAACCAAGTGTCAAAATAACCATACATTCAACAATAACAATAAACATACAGTAGAGTACATGTGCAGGTTGATATGGTCTGTCAGACACTGTCCTCAACTTATGGCAGGCAGCAATGTAGTGTGCTGCCAACCACAGCTCTCTGCGTCCTCCCCAACAGGACGGGTAGCCTATCCTCATCAGAGAGGTCTTTGAAACCTTGAATAAGAGTTTCAAATTTGGGGAAATGACACTCTCTAATGTTTTATATTTTTTACATTTTGTCAGGAAATGCAGCTCCGTCTCAGGTTTGCTGTTGTGCAGTGGTTGCACAACCTTCTCTCTACAGGGAGCCAGGTTTTCCTGTGTCTACCCTTTCAATGGCAAGGCTGTGCTCACTGAGCCTGTACTTTGTCAAGGTTTTTCTAAGTTGTTTGATCAGTAACCATGGGCAAATATTTAGCCACAGTGTACTGTCGATTTAGGCCCAGATAGCACTGCATTTTCTATGTGTTTGTGCTTGTGTTTCCCAATAAGCAATATGTTTTGTTTGACTGTGTTGTAATTTGGTTTTATCCTGATTGATTGGATGTTCTGGTCCTGAGCTTCAGTGTGTTGATAGAACAGGTATCGGTCCTAGACTACGGGAGAATCGTAGACTCCTCCTATCGGTTAGACTAAGACACTATGGACACGTTCCTCCTCGCGGTCCTAGACTATGGAGACGTCAGCTATCGGTCTCCTAGACTATGGAGACGTCAGCTATCGGTCCTAGACTATGGAGACGTTCCTCCTATCGGTCCTAGACTATGGAGACGTTCCTCCTATCGGTCCTAGACTACGGAGACTTTCCTCCTATCGTCCTAGACTATGGAGACGTTCCTCCTATCGGTCCTAGACTATGGAGACGTTCCTCCTATCGGTCCTAGACTATGGAGACGTTCCTCCTATCGGTCCTAGACTATGGAGACGTCAGCTATCGGTCCTAGACTATGGAGACGTCAGCTATCGGTCCTAGACTATGGAGACGTTCCTCCTATCGGTCCTAGACTACGGAGACGTTCCTCCTATCGGTCCTAGATATGGAGACGTTCCTCCTATCGGTCCTAGACTACGGAGACGTTCCTCCTATCGGTCCTAGACTATGGAGACGTTCCTCCTATCGGTCCTAGACTACGGAGACGTTCCTCCTATCGGTCCTAGACTATGGAGACGTTCCTCCTATCGGTCCTAGACTATGGAGACGTTCCTCCTATCGGTCCTAGACTATGGAGACGTTCCTCCTATCGGTCCTAGACTTAGAGACGTTCCTCCTATCGGTCCTAGCCTATGGAGACGTTCCTCCTCTCGGTCCTAGACTATGGAGACGTTCCTCCTATCGGTCCTAGACTATGGAGACGTTCTTTCTCTGCTAGTATTCCTACATTGAGATGGACGTACTACATATGAGATGTTCCTCCTCTCGTTCCTAGACTATCGGAGACTTCCTCCTCTCGGTCCTAGACTATGAGACGTTCCTCCTATCGGTCCTAGAACTATGGAGACGTTCCTCCTATCGGTCCTAGACTATGGAGACGTCATCTATCGGTCCTAGACTATGGAGACGTTCTCCTATCGGTCCTAGGTTATGGAGACGTCAGCTATCGGTCCCTAGACTATGGAGACGTTCCTCCTCTCGGTCCTAGACTATGGAGACGTTCCTCCTCTCCGGTCCTAGGACTATGAGACGTTCCTCCTCTCGGTCCTAGACTATGGAGACGTTCCTCCTCTCGGTCCTAGACTATGGAGACGTTCCTCCTCTCGGTCCTAGACTATGGAGACGTTCCTCCTATCGGTCCTAGACTATGGAGACGTTCCTCCTATCGGTCCTAGACTATGGAGACGTCATCTATCGGTCCTAGACTATGGAGACGTTCCTCCTATCGGTCCTAGACTATGGAGACGTCATCTATCGGTCCTAGACTATGGAGACGTTCCTCCTATCGGTCCTAGGTTATGGAGACGTCAGCTATCGGTCCTAGACTATGGAGACGTCAGCTATCGGTCCTAGACTACGGAGACGTTCCTCCTATCGGTCCTAGACTATGGAGACGTTCCCCCTATCGGTCCTAGACTATGGAGACGTTCCTCCTATCGGTCCTAGACTATGGAGACGTTCCTCCTATCGGTCCTAGACTACGGAGACGTTCCTCCTATCGGTCCTAGACTACGGAGACGTTCCTCCTATCGGTCCTAGACTATGGAGACGTTCCTCCTATCGGTCCTAGACTATGGAGACGTTCCTCCTATCGGTCCTAGACTATGGAGACGTTCCTCCTCTCGGTCCTAGACTATAGAGACGTTCCTCCTCTCGGTCCTAGACTATGGAGACGTTCCTCCTCTCGGTCCTAGACTATGGAGACGTTCCTCCTATCGGTCCTAGACTATGGAGACGTTCCTCCTATCGGTCCTAGACTATGGAGACGTCATCTATCGGTCCTAGACTATGGAGACGTTCCTCCTATCGGTCCTAGGTTATGGAGACGTCAGCTATCGGTCCTAGACTATGGAGACGTTCCTCCTATCGGTCCTAGACTATGGAGATGTTCCTCCTATCGGTCCTAGACTACGGAGACTTTCCTCCTATCGGTCCTAGACTATGGAGACGTTCCTCCTATCGGTCCTAGACTACGGAGACGTTCCTCCTATCGGTCCTAGACTATGGACACGTTCCTCCTATCGGTCCTAGACTATGGAGACGTCAGCTATCGGTCCTAGACTATGGAGACGTCAGCTATCGGTCCTAGACTATGGAGACGTTCCTCCTATCGGTCCTAGACTATGGAGACGTTCCTCCTATCGGTCCTAGACTACGGAGACTTTCCTCCTATCGGTCCTAGACTATGGAGACGTTCCTCCTATCGGTCCTAGACTATGGAGACGTTCCTCCTATCGGTCCTAGACTATGGAGACGTTCCTCCTATCGGTCCTAGACTATGGAGACGTCAGCTATCGGTCCTAGACTATGGAGACGTCAGCTATCGGTCCTAGACTATGGAGACGTTCCTCCTATCGGTCCTAGACTACGGAGACGTTCCTCCTATCGGTCCTAGATTATGGAGACGTTCCTCCTATCGGTCCTAGACTACGGAGACTTTCCTCCTATCGGTCCTAGACTATGGAGACGTTCCTCCTATCGGTCCTAGACTACGGAGACGTTCCTCCTATCGGTCCTAGACTATGGAGACGTTCCTCCTATCGGTCCTAGACTATGGAGACGTTCCTCCTATCGGTCCTAGACTATGGAGACGTTCCTCCTATCGGTCCTAGACTATGGAGACGTTCCTCCTATCGGTCCTAGACTATGGAGACGTTCCTCCTATCGGTCCTAGACTATGGAGACGTTCCTCCTATCGGTCCTAGACTATGGAGACGTTCCTCCTCTTAGTCCTAGACTATAGAGACGTTCCTCCTCTCGATCCTAGACTATGGAGACGTTCCTCCTCTCGGTCCTAGACTATGGAGACGTTCCTCCTATCGGTCCTAGACTATGGAGACGTTCCTCCTATCGGTCCTAGACTATGGAGACGTCATCTATCGGTCCTAGACTATGGAGACGTTCCTCCTATCGGTCCTAGACTACGGAGACGTCATCTATCGGTCCTAGACTATGGAGACGTTCCTCCTATCGGTCCTAGACTATGGAGACGTTCCTCCTATCGGTCCTAGACTATGGAGATGTTCCTCCTATCGGTCCTAGACTATGGAGACGTTCCTCCTATCGGTCCTAGACTATGGAGACGTTCCTCCTATCGGTCCTAGACTACGGAGACGTTCCTCCTATCGGTCCTAGACTATGGACACGTTCCTCCTATCGGTCCTAGACTATGGAGACGTCAGCTATCGGTCCTAGACTATGGAGACGTCAGCTATCGGTCCTAGACTATGGAGACGTTCCTCCTATCGGTCCTAGACTATGGAGACGTTCCTCCTATCGGTCCTAGACTACGGAGACTTTCCTCCTATCGGTCCTAGACTATGGAGACGTTCCTCCTATCGGTCCTAGACTATGGAGACGTTCCTCCTATCGGTCCTAGACTATGGAGACGTTCCTCCTATCGGTCCTAGACTATGGAGACGTCAGCTATCGGTCCTAGACTATGGAGACGTCAGCTATCGGTCCTAGACTATGGAGACGTTCCTCCTATCGGTCCTAGACTACGGAGACGTTCCTCCTATCGGTCCTAGATTATGGAGACGTTCCTCCTATCGGTCCTAGACTACGGAGACTTTCCTCCTATCGGTCCTAGACTATGGAGACGTTCCTCCTATCGGTCCTAGACTACGGAGACGTTCCTCCTATCGGTCCTAGACTATGGAGACGTTCCTCCTATCGGTCCTAGACTATGGAGACGTTCCTCCTATCGGTCCTAGACTATGGAGACGTTCCTCCTATCGGTCCTAGACTATGGAGACGTTCCTCCTATCGGTCCTAGACTATGGAGACGTTCCTCCTATCGGTCCTAGACTATGGAGACGTTCCTCCTATCGGTCCTAGACTATGGAGACGTTCCTCCTATCGGTCCTAGACTATGGAGACGTTCCTCCTCTTAGTCCTAGACTATAGAGACGTTCCTCCTCTCGGTCCTAGACTATGGAGACGTTCCTCCTCTCGGTCCTAGACTATGGAGACGTTCCTCCTATCGGTCCTAGACTATGGAGACGTTCCTCCTATCGGTCCTAGACTATGGAGACGTCATCTATCGGTCCTAGACTATGGAGACGTTCCTCCTATCGGTCCTAGGTTATGGAGACGTCAGCTATCGGTCCTAGACTATGGAGACGTTCCTCCTATCGGTCCTAGACTATGGAGACGTTCCTCCTATCGGTCCTAGACTACGGAGACGTTCCTCCTATCGGTCCTAGACTATGGAGACGTTCCTCCTATCGGTCCTAGACTATGGAGATGTTCCTCCTATCGGTCCTAGACTATTTAGACGTTCCTCCTATCGGTCCTAGACTACGGAGACGTTCCTCCTATCGGTCCTAGACTATGGAGACGTTCCTCCTATCGGTCCTAGACTATGGAGACGTTCCTCCTATCGGTCCTAGACTACGGAGACGTTCCTCCTATCGGTCCTAGACTATGGAGACGTTCCTCCTATCGGTCCTAGACTACGGAGACGTCATCTATCGGTCCTAGACTATGGAGACGTTCCTCCTATCGGTCCTAGACTATGGAGACGTTCCTCCTATCGGTCCTAGACTATGGAGACGTTCCTCCTATCGGTCCTAGACTACGGAGACGTTCCTCCTATCGGTCCTAGACTACGGAGACGTTCCTCCTATCGGTCCTAGACTACGGAGACGTTCCTCCTATCGGTCCTAGACTACGGAGACGTTCCTCCTATCGGTCCTAGACTACGGAGACGTTCCTCCTATCGGTCCTAGACTATGGAGACGTTCCTCCTATCGGTCCTAGACTACGGAGACGTCATCTATCGGTCCTAGACTATGGAGACGTTCCTCCTATCGGTCCTAGACTATGGAGACGTTCCTCCTATCGGTCCTAGACTATGGAGACGTTCCTCCTATCGGTCCTAGACTACGGAGACGTCATCTACTGTATATGAACTTAGCTGCCACCTCGTTATCGCCGTTAGATGCAGTTGATCCTAGCGCCCTGCTCTTTATTACGGGTGACAATACTCATCACTGTATTCTCTACCAGGAAGATGGCTGGACCTCTTTTGATGTTGATACATTGCTATGTTTTTCATTTATAAAGCCCTTTTTACAAAAAAGTCCCACTATATCTAACATCATTACTAAACGTTATACTTATGAGTTACCACACCCGGTCTCAGGGATCGTTAACTCTGGAAATTCCTCTGGTCTCTACGGAGTTAAGTAAATCTGTGTTTAGTTTTTGTATACCTTATTTGTGGAACAATACATGTGATGTTTTGGAGTCTCTCGGTCAATTCAGAAAGCTGTTTGAAGACCTTATAACTGAGGAATGTGTTCTGGTGTCTCTCGGTCAATTCAGAAAGCTGTTTGAAGACCTTATATTATTTCTTTCTTTCTGCTTGAATTTGTTTTTATATTTTGAAATGTGTATTTTCTGTAAATTCTGTAATTCAGAGCACATCTGTAAAATAGACCTTGGTCTCAGTATGACTCCCTGATGAAAATAAAAATATCATTTGCTGTTAACATAGACAGTCATGCTACTGTAATAATGCACCGTGGTGGATCTTAAATGAGCTTCCCTTCTGTTTCACAGTTATTTAAAGTTTTATTTGGCCTGCAGTCAATATTTCCCAGTGTGATTACGACTGTCATAACATTGTCAAGAAAGCTCTCAAACATGTTTAGCTATTTATGACAGCTTTGTTAATTTAGCCAACATTTTGTTTCCAAGGAGGAAACTGTCTTGAGACATAATAATCTCATTTCCTCTAAGTCTATGTAAAATAGACCTATAGTAAATAATATCAGCTTTAGTTAGGCCTACCCATCCTGTCCTACATTTGACATGCTATTACACATGTAATGAGGCATTATAACGGTGCTTGAGACATTTGTCACGAAGGCGTTATAACGAGCTGTGCAAAGTAAAAGGTTGCTGATGTAGGCTATGTAGGTGCGCTCCAACGACTCTTGCTGATCTTCCAGTGCGCAGGCGTGGCCAGCGCGCAGTGCCGCAGACAGGGGGCGTCAACATGGCGTAGTGACGACGACTGCAGCCTGCCAGAGAGAGACAGGAGGCGATACGACGAAGAGGGTATCATTCTGCCGAGCGTCAAGATAACTTGTCTTTTATTTATGCATTCTTTCGCACCATCGGGGGAATAGGGTGCGATTCGAAGAACAGGAGAGGATCATTTACCCTTTCTTTTTAATATTCCTTAATATCCCCCCTTGTCCACCGGCCTCTCCGTTGTCTATTTGATGCAGCAGAAGGACTGACTGTTGAGAGCAGGTGTGTGTGAGAGAGAGACCCCAGCGGCCGCTCCTCTCTCCGTCCTCTCCAGTGTCCAAAGAGGAAATGTCGAGTGAGAAGCCGGCTTCTGCACCTCCACTGTCGGATCCAGACCGAGACCGAGCCGCTCACCCCCCGGGCCCCGGCCAGCCCCAGGTCGTTACGGGCGCTGGCTCTGCTCCCATCGGGGACAGGATGGTCTCTGGATCTGGCTCCATGGTGCTCCCGGCCGTGCCGATCAGGAATATCCAAATGAAATTTGCCGTACTGATCGGCCTCATTCAGGTTGGCGAGGTTAGCAACCGGGACATCGTCGAAACGGTTCTCAACCTGGTAAGTAGAAACCGCAATTCTAGCCTAGGGTAGCATCCCCACTATTAACCTAGTCCTATAGCCTAGCATTAGCAGATAGCTAGAATCACTGCACTGTGTTGCGCTGCTGTAACATAGTCCTATAACCGACCGCTGTTATGTGAAGCAGCAGCAGAATCTCCTGTTTTATTTACGACGCTGCTTTTAGGTTCTTTCCCCCCATCCATCCATGTTGTGGTGGCTAAGGCTGGCAGGATGATGTCATATGTTTGCTCAGTGGAAGGATTAGTTTTGTCTTCTGTCATGCAGTGGAGATAATAAGGGTTATGGGGAACTAGATGATTATAAAAGCTGTAGAGAGAGAGAGAGAGAGAGAGAGAGAGAGAGACACTGACGGTAAAAGGGATGTGATTTGTAAAGTCATGAAGCTTAACCAAGGGATGTAATGACCCTCGCTACGGATCGGAGGGTAACAGTTATTCGGCCATTATTGACAACATGGCCAGTCACCCACTCTCTGTTAAGGCTAGGTTATTCATTTATAGCTATGGCGACACTCGGAAATATGTGGCCGGAATACCTTCGCTCAGTGGTCGAGATTGGTGCGTGTGTGACTTGTGTGTGTGTGTCCCCATATCCCGTTTTAGACCACAAATAAAAACATGAAGCCATTTACTTGACCCCAACGTGATACAACATTTTTACATCCAGCAGCTAGTGAATTTGTTAGGCTGCAACTCTCTCTCTCTCTCTCTCTCTCTCTCTCTCTCTCTCTCTCTCTCTCTCTCTCTCTCTCTCTCTATCACCCTCACACACACACACACACGCCAAATCGTTACATTGTTTCTGCACCTTGCACGGCACTCGCCGTGTTGGAACAATGCTTCATATGCCTCGCCAACAGTGGAAGAAAACCGTTAATTGTATTTTGGTTTCGGGCCAGAATTCTGTGCAGGCTGCAGCGTCTCCGTTGCCACCGGATGGAACAAAGGCATAGTGCAATGCGTTGTTGTCGCCATATGTAGCCTACAGCTAGCATATGAGTGTCTCAGAAATAATTAGCCTATGCATACGCTATACTTTGTTTTGAATAAGAGATTTGGTGCCAATTTTTTAAATTTTATATTATATATATATATATATATATATATATATATATAGGCATATGGCAATCCAATAGGCTAGGTTCTCCTGTTTCTTTGTAGTTTAGCTTTGTGCTAAACTATCGAAGATGCCTGCCTTTAGCCTAATACCCTATCGTTATGTCTGAATATCACCTAGCGATGCTTTGGTCTGGTCTAGTGAGTATAGGAGGGGGGATTTAGACCTGGCTGCGGATGAACAAATGGGGACTTTTGTTATGAAACAGACCCGTTTTTAATGCACATCACAGATGCACTAATGCGCTATAGCCTAGGGATATGGTGTGTGTGTGTGTGTGTGTGTGTGTGTGTGTGTGTGTGTGTGTGTGTGTGTCAAGGGCATGTTTTTCTTCTGCTCTGCTAGAATCAATCCCTCTATAGTTTATAGACTAAGGTGCTTAGGCAACCGTTACACATTGTGATCTGTTGTGAAAGGGGCCTCGGCCTATATATCTCAACAACGTGGTTTTATATAGATGAGGTTTAAATGTTAAATGCTAAATTCCTATGATAAGGCGAATAGGCTAAATGCTTATGATACGGCGGATAGGCTAAATGCTTATGAAAAGACGCATAGGCTAAATGCTTATGATAAGTTAAATCATTAGCGTATTTCTATTTGCTAATTGTAGGGCAGTTTGGGTGAATAGCCTAAACCCATTTCTACCCCTGTGTGATGTTGTGATGTTTGTGTTGCAAGGCCCAAATCTTGCAGTTATTATTGACTTGAGGAGGACTGATGCTTCGCTGGCTCACCTTGACCTACTCGTCTCCCTCCTCTTCCTCCTCTAACCCCCCCCCCCCCCCCCCCCCCCTGTCAGATATAGGAGGTGAGGTTTTCATCCTCAACCTCAAACCGACGTGCTAATAGGCTACATGCTAATAGGCTACGTGCTAATAGGCTACATCTATCGGATGCTGCTGCATCCTGCACAATTCATTTGACCATTTACCATAGCCTGTAACGGAATACGGAGATGGTAAGGAAATGATAAGGAGATGATAAGGAGATGAGAAGGAGATGATAAAGAAATGGTAAGGAGATGATAAGGAGATGATAAGGATATGATACGGAGATGATAAGGAGATGATAAGGAGATGGTAAGGAGATGGTAAGGAGATGATAAAGAAATGATAAGGAGATGATAAGGATATGATACGGAGATGATAAGGAGATGATAAGGAGATGATAAAGAAATGGTAAGGAGATGATAAGGAGATGATAAGGAAATGATAAGGAGATGGTAAGGAGATGATAAGGAGATGATAAGGAGATGATAAGGAGATGGTAAGGAGATGATAAGGAAATGATAAGGAAATGATAAGGAGATGATAAGGAGATGGTAAGGAGATGATAAAGAAATGATAAGGAGATGATAAGGAGATGATAAGGATATGATACGGAGATGATAAAGAAATGGTAAGGAGATGATAAGGAGATGATAAGGAAATGATAAGGAGATGGTAAGGAGATGATAAGGAGATGATAAGGAGATGATAAGGAGATGATAAGGAGATGGTAAGGAGATGATAAGGAGATGATAAGGAGATGGTAAGGAGATGATAAGGAGATGATAAGGAGATGATAAGGAAATGATACGGAGATGGTAAGGAGATGATAAGGAGATGATAAAGAAATGGTAAGGAGATGATAAGGAAATGATAAGGAGATGATAAGGAGATGATAAGGAAATGGTAAGGAGATGATAAGGAGATGGTAAGGATATGATAAAGAAATGGTAAGGAGATGATAAGGAGATGATAAGGAAATGATAAGGAGATGATAAGGAGATGATAAGGAGATGGTAAGGAGATGGTAAGGAGATGATAAGGAGATGGTAAGGAGATGGTAAGGATATGATGAGATGGTAAGGAGATGGTAAGGAGATGGTAAGGAGATGATAAGGAGATGGTAAGGATATGATGAGATGGTAAGGAGATGATAAGGAGATGGTAAGGAGATGATAAGGAGATGGTAAGGATATGATAAGGAGATGGTAAGGAGATGATAAGGAGATGGTAAGGAAATGATAAGGAGATGGTAAGGAGATGATAAGGAGGAGATGGTAAGGAAATGATAAGGAGATGGTAAGGAGGAGATGGTAAGGAAATGATAAGGAGATGGTAAGGAGGAGATGGTAAGGAGAGGATGAAAGAAAGAGGGAGAGAGATGGTCTGGCCTGCAGGCAGCATGCAAGTGGACAGCGTCACGCATTTAAAAGCAGGTAGTGGAGGAGAGGTGCGGGGGATGAGAGAATGAGGGGTGGGGGAGGAGAAGGATGCTGCAGTGTCAGAGAGACAGAGAGGCAGCCAGCCATAGAGGCAGAGAGGCAGCCAGCCATAGAGGCAGAGAGAAAGCCAGCCAGCCAGAGAGGCAGAGCGGCAGCCAGAGAGGCAGACAGCCAGAGAGGCAGAGGCAAGCCAGGCAGCCAGAGAGGCAGCCAGCCAGAGAGGCAGAGCGACAGCCAGCCAGCCAGAGAGGCAGAGAGAAAGCCAGCCAGCCAGAGAGGCAGAGCGGCAGCCAGAGAGGCAGCCAGCCAGAGAGGCAGAGGCAAGCCAGGCAGCCAGAGAGGCAGAGCGGCAGGGTACTGGATAGATGGATAGATGATAAATGATAGATAGATAGGTGATAGGTGATAGGTGATAAATGATAGATGATAGGTGATAGATGATAGATGATAGGTGATAAATGATAGATGATAGGTGATAGATGATAGATGATAGGTGATAGATGATAGATGGATAGATAGATAGGTGATAGGTGGATAGATGATAAATGATAGATGATAGGTGATAGGTGATAGGTGATAGGTGATAGATGATAGATGGATAGATGATAGATGGATAGATAGATAGGTGATAGGTGATAGGTGATAGATGGATAGATGATAGATGATAGGTGATAGATGATAGGTGGATAGATAGATAGATAGATAGATAGATAGATAGATAGATAGATAGATAGATAGATAGATAGATAGATAGATAGATAGATAGATAGGTGATAGGTGATAGATAGATAGGTGATAGATGGATAGATGGATAGATGGATAGATGGATAGATAGATAGATAGATAGATAGATAGATAGATAGATAGATAGATAGATAGGTGATAGGTGATAGGTGATAGATAGATAGGTGATAGATAGATAGGTGATAGATGATAGATGGATAGATAGATAGGTGATAGGTGATAGATAGATAGATAGGTGATAGGTGATAGATGGATAGATTGATAGGTGATAGATAGATGGATAGGGAGAAAAGCAATACTGGGGCTTAGATCAGTATTAAAGGGTGACATCAGAGAGAGAGAGAGAGAGAGAGAGAGAGAGAGAGATGGGGCTTAGATCAGTATTAAAGGGTGACATCAGAGAGAGAGAGAGAGAGAGAGAGAGAGAGAGAGAGAGAGAGAGAGAGAGAGAGAGAGAGAGAGAGAGAGAGAGAGAGAGAGAGAGAGAGAGAGAGAGAGAGAGAGAGAGAGAGAGAGAGAGAGAGAGAGAGAGCACAAACACCAACCAGCTTATTGGGATGAACAGAGCACTAGAGACCAATCCTCCAGCCTCTCTCCATATCCCCATCATCCATTGATCTTGGCGGGCAGTAGTGTCTGAATCTGAAATACTATAGCCTTAATTGAAAGAGCTGGTGGTCTGAGAGCCAGGGTAGGGACCGTGGCAGTGGTTTGTTGGCCCAACACAGTCCTCTGAGGCTGGGATAGCTACTCTATTATTCAGCCAGGTCATTCAGTGGAGAACCGCAGAGAGGGATTCACACACCACACAAGTATTGATGGAAGGATAGATGGGCAGATGGAGGGTTGGAAGGATAGATGGGCAGATGGAGGGATGGAAGAATAGATGGGCAGATAGAGGGATGGAAGGATAGATGGGCAGATGGAGGGATGGCAGGATAGATGGGCAGATGGAGGGATGGAAGGATAGATGAACAGATGGAGGGATGGAAGGATAGATGGGCAGATGGAGGGTTGGAAGGATAGATGGGCAGATGGAGGGATGGAAGGATAGATGGGCAGATGGAGGGTTGGAAGGATAGATGGGCAGATGGAGGGTTGGAAGGATAGATGGGCAGATGGATGGATGGAAGGATAGATGGGCAGATGGAGGGATGGAGGGATAGATGGGCAGATGGAGGGTTGGAAGGATAGATGGGCAGATGGAGGGTTGGAAGGATAGATAGGCAGATGGAGGGATGGAAGGATAGATGGGCAGATGGAGGGTTGGAAGGATAGATGGGCAGATGGAGGGTTGGAAGGATAGATGGGCAGATGGAGGGATGGAAGGATAGATGGGCAGATGGAGGGTTGGAAGGATAGATGGGCAGATGGAGGGATGGCAGGATAGATGGGCAGATGGAGGGATGGAAGGATAGATGGAGGAATGGAAGGATAGATGGGCAGATGGAGGGTTGGAAGGATAGATGGGCAGATGGAGGGTTGGAAGGATAGATGGGCAGATGGAGGGATGGAAGGATAGATGGGCAGATGGAGGGATGGAAGGATAGATGGGCAGATGGAGGGTTGGAAGGATAGATGGGCAGATGGAGGGATGGAAGGATAGATGGGCAGATGGAGGGTTGGAAGGATAGATGGGCAGATGGAGGGATGGAAGGATAGATGGGCAGATGGAGGGATGGAAGGATAGATGGAGGAGAACACATCACACCACACACGTATTAACATGGCCCCAGCACGGATGGATGGATGGATGGATGGATGGAAGGGTGGTGGGATGGAGGGATGGTGGGATGGTGGGATGGAGGGATAGAAGGATGAATAGAGGGACGGAGGGGTAAAAGAGGGATGGGGAGATTATTGGATGGAGGGATGCTGGTATAGAAACACTGCCTTATAGAATAGGTGTTTGTTTTTCCAAACATAATAATCAGACGACCTGGTTCAATTGTAAACCATTGTAATGCGTCTGTGTGTAGCTGGTGTGGATGAGTCAGGCGCAAGACAGCAGATATGAGTAATATACGTAATTTTATTCAACAATAATCACAATACACGTCAATAAATCCAAAGGCCACAAATACGGACCGCAATACAATAAACAATCACTCACAAACAAACATGGGGTAACAGAGGGTTAAATAATGAACATGTAATTGGGGGATTGAAACCAGGTGTGTAAGACAAGGACAAAACAAATGGAAAATGAAAAGTGGATCGGCGATGGCTAGAAGGCCGGTGACGTCGACCGCCGAACACCGCCTGAACAAGGAGAGGGACCGACTTCGGCGGAAGTCGTGACAACCATGGAGTTTTTTATGGTTTTGCCTCCTGTCAACAAATGCTGATAAAGTTACCCTTTAATAGCTCAATGCATTAGTCTGAATGCTTTAGTTAGCTTAGCTTATCCCTGGGCCAGGGTAATGGCTAGGTTGCCACAGTTAGCCTTAGCTCAATGCATTAGTCTGAATGCTTTAGTTAGCTTAGCTTATCCCTTGGCTAGGGTAATGGCTAGGTTGCCACAGTTAGCCTTAGCTCAATGCATTAGTTTGAATGCTTTAGTTAGCTTAGCTTATCCCTGGGCCAGGGTAATGGCTAGGTTGCCACAGTTAGCCTTAGCTCAATGCGTTAGTTTGAATGCTTTAGTTAGCTTAGCTTAACTAGTTCCAGGGTAATGGCTAGGTTGCCACAGTTAGCCTTAGCTCACTGCGTTAGTTTGAATGCTTTAGTTAGCTTAGCTTAACTAGTTCCAGGGTTAGGGTGTGGATTTAGGCAGGGAAAGGATTGGTGATGTTCCCCCTGTTTCACTCACTCTAAATTCTTCCCATGATCCAGGGGTTCCTAAACTTTTTGGGCCCACGACCACGTTTTGATATCTGAAAATCCCAGCGACCCCAACCATGTAAAAATGTAGTTAATAAGAGACAATGTTATCTTTTTTAATGTGGGTCTATGGCAGTCAATGGAAAAACAGATGACAGTATTTCTGTTTGTCTTCTCAACTCACCATCACATCCTGTTAATGTGGGTCTATGACAGTCAATTGCAAATGAGTCTGACATAATGTCTCTTACCTCATTATGTCTCTTACCTCATAATGTCTCTTACCTCATTATGTCTCTTACCTCATAATGTCTCTTACCTCATAATGTCTCTTACCTCATTATGTCTCTTACCTCATTATGGCTCTTACCTCATTATGTCTCTTACCTCATAATGTCTCTTACCTCATTATGTCTCTTACCTCATAATGTCTCTTACCTCATAATGTCTCTTACCTCATAATGTCTCTTACCTCATTATGTCTCTTACCTCATTATGTCTCTTACCTCATAATGTCTCTTACCTCATTATGTCTCTTACCTCATAATGTCTCTTACCTCACCACCACTAATGAGATGGGTTTGCTCAAAGTCGGGGGGGGGGGGTTGACAGCGTGCAGCTCATCTCTGCAGTCACATCCAACCTGGATCGATATTTGGTTTTAATGCAAACGAGAGCACTAATGGTGCTTTCAAGACAACTGGGAACTCTGAAAAACACGAGGTCAAATCATGACGTCCGTGATCTTCAGGTCAGAAAGTCGGAGCTCTAGAAAGAGGCTAGAGTTCCTGAGTTGGAATTCTGAGTTGGACGACCGTTGAAAACTATTTTTCCCAGTCGGAGCTCGTTTTTTTTCAGAGTTCTCACCTGTTTTGAACGCACTGAAGTCGGAGATTTTCCGAGTTCCCAGTTCCGAGTTAATGCTCAGAGGGAGACGGCCGGCTATTCCCTTCGAGTCAGGAACCAAAACTCCTCCGTAGTGACCCGGGAATGCATTCGGTCACATGACAGCTCGATCAGTTGTTCGATTTCACTTACCGGCATGTCAACTGAGCCAGGATAACAGTTAAACGTATAGGGAAGTAGGTCCCAAAGTGCTCTACCAAGCGTTGGAGGTGAGCAGTCGTCACTCCTGTGGGACACTTACCGATGCAGTTTTCTGTTAGATAAACAGCCGAGGGAAGGTTTGAAATCATTCATTCCTCTGAATCCACTATTTCGATCACTCGTCTGTAGAATGTTTTTGTATTTCTCCTGCATTGCTTGCGTTCAGTTCGTTCAGTTTCCCAGATATGTCTGTTACATCGGCAAGGAGACGCATTTTATGTTCATTTCACAGAAAGTTAACAAAGTCTGTTTTTTATATCCATTGTGAATGACATTGCTTCCTCTAGCAACGCGAAAATGATTTCCACACCGTCGATAACCACCAAGCCTTGGTGTGAAATACAGCATTGTCATGCTCTGATCTCATATCTCCACACTGTTTTGTGAACAGGCGTGAGCACAATGGATGTGGTTTGATGTAGTTTACAAATGGAAGTTACCTGCTGTGGTATATCTCAGAATATCAGCGGGAGACACAGTCATAACTAGAGCGCAGAGGCCCGCCCTCCGTCCCACCATAGATGGAGCCCCATCTGTGCCAAAGCCCACCATTTGATCCCATGGATTCTGTTTTTCATCCATATAGCCACACAGCACACTGAACATCCCATGTGACGTTTCATGCTCGGTAATCGTGAGACAGAACAACATGTCCTCGTGAATAACATCCCCCGACATGTGTAGCGAACAAAAGTCACCGCGTCTCGGCCCTCACAGCTAACGTCCATTTGGAGAGCAGAAACTGGGGAGTGTTTTGAGTCGCTCAGTCAGAGTTTCCTCTTGATTGCTAACAATAGCATCACTTCTTAGTTTCACAGTGTTATCTGACAAAAGGTATTGATGTTTCTGTGCCTCTGCCTCCCAACACATTATTTTCACCATATCAACTGCGGTCGGTAATATCAAAGTCTCTGCAATAGTGTGTGGTTTCATAGCGTGGGAATGATTCAAGTGCAACGGTCAAGTGCAGCCTGTTACCATGATCTAAGGGTGCTCTCCGGTTGAATTTGATCTTTTAGATTTGAATAATTTTCATTAACATTTTTAAGGTTAATCACATTACAATGATTTTGAGATACAAAGACGATATTATAGTATATATATTTTTGTATACACAGTACCAGTCGAAAGTTTGGACACACCTACTCATTCCAGGGTTTTTAATTATTTTTTGCTATTTTCTACACTGTAGAATAATAGTGACCACATCAAAACTGTGGAATAACACATATGGAATCATGTAGTAACTAACCCCAAAAAGTTTTAAACAATTAAAAATATATTTTATATTTGAGATTCTTCAGATTCCACCCTTTGCCTTGATGACAGCTTTGCACACTCTTGGCATTATCTCAACCAGCTTCACCTGGAATGCTTTTCGAACAGTCTTGAAGGAGTTCCCGCATATGCTAAGCACTTGGGGCGGCAAATAGGCTAGTGGTTAGAGTGTTGGACTAGGAACCGAAAGGTTGCAAGATCAAATCCCCGAGCTGACAAGGTAAAAATCTGTCGTTCTGCCCCTGAACAAGGCAGTTAACCCATTGTTCCTAGGCTGTCATTGAAAATAAGAATTTGTTCTTAACTGACTTGCCTATTTAAAGAAAGGTTAAAAAAACTTGTTGGCTGCTTTTCCTTCACTCTGTGGTCCAACTCCAGCAGCATACCACCCTGCATACCACTGCTGGCTTGCTTCTGAAGCTAAGCAGGGTTGGTCCTGATCAGTCCCTGGATGGGAGACCAGATGCTGCTGGAAGTGGTGTTGGAGGGCCAGTAGGAGGCACTCTTTCCTCTGGTCTAAAAAATGGCTGTGATTGGGGACATTGCCCTGTAGGGTGCTGTCTTTCGGATGGGACATTAAATGGGTGTCCTGACTCTCTGAGGTCATTAAAGATCCCATGGCACTTATCGTAGGGGTGTTAACCCCGGTCACCTAATAATCCCCAGTTTACAATTGGCTCATTCATCCCCCTCCTCTCCCCGTAACTATTCCCCAGGTCGTTGCTGTAAATGAGAATGTGTTCTCAGTCAACTTACCTGGTAAAATAACGAAAAAAAAAAAAAACTAATCCTCAATTGGATCACACCTCCTCCTCCATGCTTCACTGTGGGAACCACACATGCGGAGATCATCCGTTCACCCACTCTGTGTCTCACAAAGACACGATGCTGGGAACCAAAAATCTAAAATTTGTACTCATCAGACCACTGCTCATGTTTCTTGCCCCAAACAAGTCTCTTATTCTCATTGGTGTCCTTTAGTAGTGGTTTCTGTACAGCAATTCTACCATGAAGGCCTGATTCACACAGTCTCCTCTGAACAGTTGATGGTGAGATGTGTCTTTTACTTGAACTCTGTGAAGCATTTATGTGGGCTTCAATCTGAGGTGCAGGTAACTCTAATGAACTTATCCTCTGCAGCAGAGGTAACTCTGGGTCTTCCTTTCCTGTGGCGATCCTCATGAGAACCAGTTTCATCATAGTGCTTAATGGTTTTTGCAACTGCACTTGAAAAAACAAAGTTCTTGAAATGTTCCGTATTGACTGACCTTCATGTCTTAAAGTAATGATCGTTACTTCGTTAATCATGAAGCTGGTTGAGATAATGCCAAGAGTGTGCAAACCTGTCATCAAGGCAATGGGTGGAATCTGAAGAATCTCAAATATAACATATATTTAGAATTGTTTAACACTTTTTTTGGGTTAGTTACTACAGGATTCCATGTGTGTTATTTCATAATTTTGATGTGTTCACTATTATTCTACAATGTAGAACATAGCAACAATAAAGAAAAACCCTGGAATGAGTAGGTGTGTCCAAACTGTTGATTGGTACTGTATATATTTTTTACAGGATTTTGGAAATTCTCCCGCAAGGCCATTTTCATATCAGGCGATCCCACATGGGGTCGTGACCCCTAGTTTGAGTACCGCTGCCATAATCAGATTCTACCTTTCCAAACAGTCCTGGCTGGCTTCCACAGTACAGCTGTGTGTTTCAGTGTGAGAGTATGTGTGCTGTAGTGCAGCTTACCTCTCAAGGTCGAGTCATGGTCTGTCCTGTGGTTCACAGGCAGTACACTTCAAATCTGGCGTTTGTCCATCTTCCTCTCTGCTCTCTCCCTCCCTCTCTATCTCTCCATCTATCATCTGCTCTCTCTCGTTCCTCTGCTCTTTCTCTGCACTTTCTCTCTCTCTCCTCTCTTTCTCTCTCTCTCTCTCTCCTCTCTCTCTCTCTCTCTCTGTCACTCACACTCTTGAGATACTTTTTTTGAAGTCACACACTTTATTTGGAAAGTCCATCCGTATCTACAGACTATTATTAACATTTCAACTAACTTAACTATCTACTAACCCTAACCCTAACCCTAACCCTAACCGTAGCCGTAACCCTAACCCTAACCCTAACCGTAACCCTAACCCTAACCCTAACCCTAACCCTAACCCTAACCCTAACCCTAACCCTAACCCTAACCCTAACCCTAACCGTAACCCTAACCCTAACCCTAACCCTAACCCTAACCCTAACCCTAACCCTAACCCTAACCCTAACCGTAACCCTAACCCTAACCGTAACCCTAACCGTAACCCTAACCCTAACTGTAGCCCTAACCCTAACTGTAGCCCTAACCCTAACCGTAGCCCTAACCGTAGCCCTAACCGTAGCCCTAACCGTAACCGTAGCCCTAACCGTAGCCATAACCGTAACCCTAACCGTAACCGTAGCCCTAACCGTAGCCCTAACCGTAACCCTAACCGTAGCCCTAACAGTAGCCCTAACCGTAACCGTAGCCCTAACCGTAACCGTAGCCCTAACCATAGCCCTAACCGTAACCCTAACCGTAGCCCTAACCATAACCCTAACCGTAGCCCTAACCGTAACCGTAGCCCTAACCGTAGCCCTAACCGTAGCCCTAACCGTAGCCGTAGCCGTAACCGTAGCCCTGACCGTAACCCTAACCCTAACCGTAGCCCTAACCGTAACCCTGACCGTAGCCCTAACCGTAACCGTAGCCCTAACCGTAACTGTAGCCCTAACCGTAGCCCTAACCGTAACCCTAACCGTAGCCGTAACCGTAGCCCTGGCCGTAACCCTAACCGTAGCCCTAACCGTAACCCTAACCGTAATTGTAGCCGTAACCGTAGCCCTAACCGCAGCCCTAACCGTAGCCCTAACCGCAGCCCTAACCGTAGCCCTAACCGTAGCCCTGGCTGTAACCCTAACCCTAACCGTAGCCCTAACCGTAACCGTAGCCCTAACCATAACCCTAACCGTAGCCTTAACCGTAGCCCTGGCTGTAACCCTAACCGTAGCCCTAACCATAACCGTAGTCCTAACCGTAACCCTAACCTGTAGCTCTAACCGTAACCGTAGCCCTAACCGTAGCCCCAACCGTAGCCCTACCATAACCCTAACCGTAGCCGTAGCCCTAACCGTAACCGTAACCATAACCATAACCGTAGCCGTAACCGTAACCGTAGCCGTAACCGTAACCCTAACCGTAGCCCTAACCGTAACCCTAACCGTAACCATAACCGTAACCGTAACCGTAGCCCTAACCGTAACCGTAACCATAACCGTAACCGTAGCCGTAACCGTAACCCTAACCGTAGCCCTAACCGTAACCCTAACCGTAACCATAACCGTAACCGTAGCCGTAACCGTAACCGTAACCGTAACCATAACCGTAACCGTAGCCATAACCGTAACCGTAACCCTAACCGTAACCCTAACCGTAGCCCTAACCGTAACCATAACCGTAACCGTAACCGTAGCCGTAACCGTAACCGTAACCATAACCGTAACCCTAACCGTAACCATAACCGTAACCGTAGCCGTAACCCTAACCGTAACCATAACCGTAACCGTAGCCGTAACCCTAACCGTAACACTAACCGTAACCCTAACCGTAACCCTAACCGTAGCCCTAACTGTAACCCTAACCTTAGCCCTAACCGTAACCCTAACCGTAACCCTAACCGTAACCGTAACCGTAACCGTAGCCCTAACCGTAGCCCTGGCTGTAACCCTAACCCTAACCGTAGCCCTAACCGTAACCGTAGCCCTAACCGTAACCCTAACCGTAGCCCTAACCGTAACCGTAGCCCTAACCGTAACCGTAACCGTAGCCCTAACCGTAGCCCTAACCGTAACCCTAACCGTAGCCCTAACCGTAACCGTTGCCCTAACCGTAGCCTTAACCGTAACCCTAACCGTAGCCCTAACCGTAGCCTTAACCGTAGCCCTAACCGTAGCCCTAACCGTAACCCTAACCGTAGCCCTAACCGTAACCGTTGCCCTAACCGTAGCCTTAACCGTAGCCCTAACCGTAACCCTAACCGTAGCCCTAACCCTAACCGTAGCCCTAACCATAACCCTAACAGTAACCGTAGCCCTAACCGTAACCGTAGCCCTAACCGTAACCCTAACCGTAGCCCTAACCGTAACCGTAGCCCTAACCGTAACCCTAACCGTAACCGTAGCCCTAACCGTAACCCTAACCGTAGCCCTAACCGTAGCCCTAACCGTAGCCCTAACCGTAGCCCTAACCGTAGCCCTAACCGTAACCGTAGCCCTAACCGTAACCGTAGCCCTAACCGTAGCCCTAACCGTAACCGTAGCCCTAACCGTAACCGTAGCCCTAACCGTAGCCCTAACCGTAACCATAGCCCTAACCGTAGCCCTAACCGTAGCCCTAACCGCAGCCCTAACCGTAGCCCTAACCGTAGCCCTAACCGTAACCGTAGCCCTAACCGTAGCCCTAACCGTAGCCCTAACTGTAGCCCTAACCGTAGCCCTAACCGTAGCCCTAACCCTAACCGTAGCCCTAACCGTAGCCCTAACCGTAGCCCTAACCGTAGCCCTAACCCTAACCGTAGCCCTAACCGTAGCCCTAACCGTAGCCCTAACCCTAACCGTAGCCCTAACCGTAGCCCTAACCGTAGCCCTAACCGCAGCCCTAACCGTAGCCCTAACCGTAGCCCTAACCGTAACCGTAGCCCTAACCATAGTCCTAACCGTAGCCCTAACCGTAACCGTAGCCCTAACCGTAGCCCTAACCGTAGCCCTAACCGTAGCCCTAACCATAGCCCTAACCGTAGCCCTAACCGTAACCCTAACCGTAGCCCTAACCGTAGCCCTAACCATAGCCCTAACCATAGCCCTAACCGTAGCCCTAACCGTAGCCCTAACCGTAGCCCTAACCGTAGCCCTAACCGTAGCTCTAACCGTAGCCCTAACCGCAGCCCTAACCGTAGCCCTAACCGTAGCCCTAACCGTAACCGTAGCCCTAACCGTAGCCCTAACCGTAGCCCTAACCGTAACCGTAGCCCTAACCGCAGCCCTAACCGCAGCCCTAACCGTAACCGTAGCCCTAACCGTAGCCCTAACCGTAGCCCTAACCGTAACCGTAGCCCTAACCGTAACCGTAACCGTAGCCCTAACCGTAGCCCTAACCGTAACCCTAACCGTAGCCCTAACCGTAACCGTTGCCCTAACCGTAGCCTTAACC
The DNA here is from genome assembly GCF_016432855.1 of Salvelinus namaycush. Taxonomy (NCBI): domain Eukaryota; kingdom Metazoa; phylum Chordata; class Actinopteri; order Salmoniformes; family Salmonidae; genus Salvelinus; species Salvelinus namaycush. Next base: position 123,215 of record NW_024059009.1, read on the forward strand.
GTAACCCTAACCGTAGCCCTAACCGTAGCCTTAACCGTAGCCCTAACCGTAGCCCTAACCGTAACCCTAACCGTAGCCCTAACCGTAACCGTTGCCCTAACCGTAGCCTTAACCGTAGCCCTAACCGTAACCCTAACCGTAGCCCTAACCCTAACCGTAGCCCTAACCATAACCCTAACAGTAACCGTAGCCCTAACCGTAACCGTAGCCCTAACCGTAACCCTAACCGTAGCCCTAACCGTAACCGTAGCCCTAACCGTAGCCCTAACCGTAACCGTAGCCCTAACCGTAACCCTAACCATAGCCCTAACCGTAGCCCTAACCGTAGCCCTAACCGTAGCCCTAACCGTAACCGTAGCCCTAACCGTAGCCCTAACCGTAGCCCTAACTGTAGCCCTAACCGTAGCCCTAACCGTAGCCCTAACCGTAGCCCTAACCCTAACCGTAGCCCTAACCGTAGCCCTAACCGTAGCCCTAACCCTAACCGTAGCCCTAACCGTAGCCCTAACCGTAGCCCTAACCCTAACCGTAGCCCTAACCGTAGCCCTAACCGTAGCCCTAACCGCAGCCCTAACCGTAGCCCTAACCGTAGCCCTAACCGTAACCGTAGCCCTAACCATAGTCCTAACCGTAGCCCTAACCGTAACCGTAGCCCTAACCGTAGCCCTAACCGTAGCCCTAACCGTAGCCCTAACCATAGCCCTAACCGTAGCCCTAACCGTAACCCTAACCGTAGCCCTAACCGTAGCCCTAACCATAGCCCTAACCGTAGCCCTAACCGTAGCCCTAACCGTAGCCCTAACCGTAGCCCTAACCGTAGCCCTAACCGTAGCTCTAACCGTAGCCCTAACCGCAGCCCTAACCGTAGCCCTAACCGTAGCCCTAACCGTAACCGTAGCCCTAACCGTAGCCCTAACCGTAGCCCTAACCGTAACCGTAGCCCTAACCGCAGCCCTAACCGCAGCCCTAACCGTAACCGTAGCCCTAACCGTAGCCCTAACCGCAGCCCTAACCGCAGCCCTAACCGTAACCGTAGCCCTAACCGTAGCCCTAACCGCAGCCCTAACCGTAGCCCTAACCGTAGGAAACCCCAGGAAGAGTAGCTGCTGGCTTGGCAGGAACTAATAGCGATCCATAATAAACCCGAGGAAGAGTAGCTGCTGGCTTGGCAGAAACTAATGGGGATCCATAATAAACCCCAGGAAGAGTAGCTGCTGCGTTGGCAGGAACTAATGGGGATCCATAATAAACCCCAGGAAGAGTAGCTGCTGCCTTGACAGGAACTAATGGGGATCCATAATAAACCCCAGGAAGAGTAGCTGCTGTCTTGACCAGAACTAATGGGGACCCTTTATGAATAAAATACAAATACAAAACCCTAAACTTATCCCTTACCCTAACCCTTATTCTTAAAACCTCTTAGGGATCCCTTAACGCTCCAATCCCGTTAGCGGGATAGATTTGACAACATCCGGTGAAATTGCAGAATGCCAAATTACAGAACTACAGAAATATAAATACTCAACATTCACGAAAATATAAGTGTAATACATCAAAATAAAGCTTAACTTCTTGTTAATCCAGCCGCAGTGTCAGATTTAAAAAAGACTTTACGGCGAATGCACACCATGCGACTATCTGAGGACAGCGCCCCGCAAACAAAAACATGAAAATAATTTTTCAACCAGGCAGGTGCGACACAAAAGTCAGAAATAACGATATAATAAATGCCTTTCCTTTGAAGATCTTCATCTTTTTGCAATCCCAAATGTCTCAGTGGCACAATGAATGGTCGTTTTGTTCGATAAATTCCTTCTTTATATCACCAAATGTCCATTTATTTGGCGGGTTTGATTCAGAAATACACCGGTTCCAACTCGCCCAACATGACTACAAGTATCTAATAAGTTACCTGTAAACTTGGTCCAAACATTTTAAACAACGTTTCTAATCCAACCTCAGGTACCCTAAAATGTAAATAATCTATCAAATTTAAGACGGAATAAACAGTTTCTAATACCGAAGGAAAACAACACGGAGCGCGCACCAAAAGACTGGTTGGATTTTGCTCGTGGTTTCACCTGCCAAATCAGTTCTGTTATACTCACAGACATTATTTTAACAGTTTTAGAAACGTTAGATGGTTTTCTATCCAATACTACCATGCATATGCATATCCTAGCTTCTGGGCCTGAGTAACAGGCAGTTTACTTTGGGCACGCTTTTCATCCGGACGTGAAAATACTGCCCCCATCCCGAAGAAGTTAAATAAAATAAAATAAATAAATGTCTTATCGGCAAATTAATAAATGTTCTAACATTTTAGAAAATTGTTAAATTGCATTTAATTTCTCGGTTCCGTGATGCCTTCCACATTTTCTTCAACACAGTGGGGCAAAAAAGTATTTAGTCAGCCACCAATTGTGCAAGTTTTCCCACTTAAAAAGATGAGAGAGGCCTGTAATTTTCATCATAGGTACACTTCAACTATGACAGACAAAATGAGGGAAAAAATCCAGAAAATCACATTGTAGGATTTTTTATGAATTTATTTGCAAATTATGGTGGAAAATAAGTATTTGGTCACCTACAAACAAGCAAGATTTCTGGCTCTCACAGACCTGTAACTTCTTCTTTAAGAGGCTCCTCTGTCCTCCACTCGTTACCTGTATTAATGGCACCTGTTTGAACTTGTTATGAGTATAAAAGACACCTGTCCACAACCTCAAACAGTCACACTCCAAACTCCACTATGGCCAAGACCAAAAAGCTGTCAAAGGACACCAGAAACAAAATTGTAGACCTGCACCAGGCTGGGAAGACTGAATCTGCAATAGGTAAGCAGCTTGGTTTGAAGAAATCAACTGTGGGAGCAATTATTAGGAAATGGAAGACATACAAGACCACTGATAATCTCCCTCGATCTGGGGCTCCACGCAAGATCTCACCCCATGGGGTCAAAATGATCACAAGAACGGTGAGCAAAAATCCCAGAACCACACGGGGGGACCTAGTGAATGACCTGCAGAGAGCTGGGACCAAAGTAACAAAGCCTACCATCAGAAACACACTACGCCGCCAGGGACTCAAATCCTGCAGTGCCAGACGTGTCCCCCTGCTTAAGCCAGTACATGTCCAGGCCCGTCTGAAATTTGCTAGAGAGCATTTGGATGATCCAGAAGAAGATTGGGAGAATGTCACATGGTCAGATGAAACCAAAATAGAACTTTTTGGTAAAAATTCAACTCGTCGTGTTTGGAGGACAAAGAATGCTGAGTTGCATCCAAAGAACACCATACCTACTGTGAAGCATGGGGGTGGAAACATCATGCTTTGGGGCTGTTTTTCTGCAAAGGGACCAGGACGACTGATCCGTGTAAAGGAAAGAATGAATGGGGCCATGTATCGTGAGATTTTGAGTGAAAACCTCCTTCCATCAGCAAGGGCATTGAAGATGAAACGTGGCTGGGTCTTTCAGCATGACAATGATCCCAAACACACCGCCCGGGCAAGTGGCTTCGTAAGAAGCATTTCAAGGTCCTGGAGTGGCCTAGCCAGTCTCCAGATCTCAACCCCATAGAAAATCTTTGGAGGGAGTTGAAAGTCCGTGTTGCCCAGCAACAGCCCCAAAACATCACTGCTCTAGAGGAGATCTGCATGGAGGAATGGGCCAAAATACCAGCAACAGTGTGTGAAAACCTTGTGAAGATTTACAGAAAACGTTTGACCTCTGTCATTGCCAACAAAGGGTATATAACAAAGTATTGAGATAAACTTTTGTTATTGACCAAATACTTATTTTCCACCATAATTTGCAAATAAATTCATTAAAAATCCTACAATGTTATTTTCTGGATTTTTTTTCTCATTTTGTCTGTCATAGTTGAAGTGTACCTATGATGAAAATTACAGGCCTCTCTCATCTTTTTAAGTGGGAGAACTTGCACAATTGGTGGCTGACTAAATACTTTTTTGCCCCACTGTATATGGCCTTAGCTCTGAGTATGCGCCCTGCGGCCTTGTGAATGTTAAAGGTCTTACTCACATCGTCTACGGTGAGCGAGATCACACAGTCGTCCAGAACAGCTGGTGCTCTCATGCATGGTTCATTGGCAACTCGCGGCTGGGTTTCCCTTTGTAATTTGTGATAGTTTGCAAGCCCTGCCACATCCGACGAGCGTCAGAGCCGGTGTAGTAGGATTCGATCTTAGTTCTGTATTGATGTTGTGCATGTCTTATAAACATCCGGGTTAGTGTCCCACTCCTTGAAAGCGACAGGTCTAGCCTTTAGCTCAGTGCGGATGTTGCCTGTAATCCATAGCTTCTGTTTGGGATATGTACGTACGATTACTGTGAGGACAACGTCGTCGATTATGTTATTAATGAAGCCGGTGACTGATGTGGTAAACAGTAAACTGTGAGTAGCATTTTTGAGTTACTTATATACTTGTATAGTTTAGATCAGAAACTGTACAAAATGTTCGCAATTAGCTCATAAGCATTTAGTTAGCATTCTCTATGGGATTTTACATGTACTTGTTAGCATTGCTTACCTTTGGATTTCAGAGTATCAGTGGGGTTTGAAAACAGCACCCCTTGTGTTCAATACCGGTATTACTGAATATCCCAGTGGGGTCAGGATGAAGGTATGCCTATCCTCCAGTTCACTGTTCACTAGTGATTGTAGGTTCGCCAACAGAATGGAGGGTGGTTTATTTACTCGCCAATGTCGTCTCGTCAGGGAGCAACGCTCCTTTTCCTCTATTAGAGCCCTTTCTTCCTCTGTTGAGTCCCGGGGATTAGGGCCTGGTCCGGTATGAGCACTTCATCCACAGCTGCCTACTCATTGAAGTAGGAATCTTTATCCAAATCATGGTTAGTGATCGCTGTTCTGATGTCCAGAAGCTGTTTTCGGTCGTAGCCCGTAAGACGGCAGCTGTCCATCTCTGCAGCGCCATCCTAGGTTATCCTAGGTGAGGGCTTTGTAATGGAAGGTTGCTTGCTTTTTTCTGGATTTTGATAATTAGCGGGTATCCTAATTCTGCTCTGCACACATTATTTGGGGTTTAACATCATACACTGAGAATGTTTTTGTACCATTTTGTAAATTCTTGGTTGGTGAGTGGACCCCAGACCTCACAACCATAGAGGGCAATGGGTTCAATAACTGATTCAAGTATTTTTAGACAGATCTTAATTGGTATGTCCAATCTCTCTCTCTCTCTCTCTCTCTCTCTCTCTCTCTCTCTCTCTCTCTCTCTCTCTCTCTCTCTCTCTCTCTCTCTCTCTCTCTCTCTCTATATATATATATATATATATATATTTAATTATCTCTCTATATTTCTCTATTTCTCTCTCTATTTCTCTCTCTATTTCTCTCTATTTCTCTCTCCTCTCCTTCTCTCCTTCTCTCTCGCTGTATCAGTATCGGACAATAATACCACCAATAAACCACATTCATTAAATAGGATGAAAAAAAGGAATCTCATGCGTATCTGAACACTTGTGGCCATTCTGATGATGTTTCATTCTCTTGATGTTTCATTCTCGTGATGTTTCATTCTCGTGATGTTTCATTCTCGTGATGTTTCATTCTCATGATGTTTCATTCTCATGATGTTTCATTCTCGTGATGTTTCATTCTCATGATGTTTCATTCTCGTGATGTTTCATTCTCTTGATGTTTCATTCTCGTGATGTTTCATTCTCATGATGTTTCATTCTCATGATGTTTCATTCTCGTGATGTTTCATTCTCATGATGTTACATTCTCATGATGTTTCATTCTCATGATGTTTCATTCTTGTGATGTTTCATTCTCATGATGTTTCATTCTCATGATGTTTCATTCTGATGATGTTTCATTCTCATGATGTTTCATTCTCGTGATGTTTCATTCTCGTGATGTTTCATTCTCATGATGTTTCATTCTCGTGATGTTTCATTCTCGTGATGTTTCATTCTCGTGATGTTTCATTCTCGTGATGTTTCATTCTCATGATGTTTCATTCTCATGATGTTTCATTCTCATGATGTTTCATTCTCTTGATGTTTCATTCTCATGATGTTTCATTCTCTTGATGTTTCATTCTCGTGATGTTTCATTCTCATGATGTTTCATTCTCTTGATGTTTCATTCTCGTGATGTTTCATTCTCATGATGTTTCATTCTCATGATGTTTCATTCTTGTGATGTTTCATTCTCATGATGTTACATTCTCATGATGTTTCATTCTCATGATGTTTCATTCTCGTGATGTTTCATTCTCATGATGTTTCATTCTCATGATGTTTCATTCTCATGATGTTACATTCTCTTGATGTTTCATTCTCTTGATGTTTTATTCTCGTGATGTTTCATTCTCGTGATGTTTCATTCTCATGATGTTTCATTCTCTTGATGTTTCATTCTCATGATGTTTCATTCTCGTGATGTTTCATTCTCGTGATGTTTCATTCTCGTGATGTTTCATTCTCGTGATGTTTCATTCTCGTGATGTTTCATTCTCGTGATGTTTCATTCTCATGATGTTTCATTCTCATGATGTTTCATTCTCATGATGTTTCATTCTCATGTTTCATTCTCGTGATGTTTCATTCTCATGTTGTTTCATTCTCGTGATGTTTCATTCTCGTGATGTTTCATTCTCGTGATGTTTCATTCTCGTGATGTTTCATTCTCATGATGTTTCATTCTCATGATGTTTCATTCTCATGATGTTTCATTCTCGTGATATTTCATTCTCATGGTGTTTCATTCTCATGGTGTTTCATTCTCATGATGTTTCATTCTCGTGATGTTTCATTCTCGTGATGTTTCATTCTCGTGATGTTTCATTCTCATGATGTTTCATTCTCGTGATGTTTCATTCTCTTGATGTTTCATTCTCGTGATGTTTCATTCTCATGATGTTTCATTCTCATGATGTTTCATTCTCGTGATGTTTCATTCTCATGATGTTACATTCTCATGATGTTTCATTCTCATGATGTTTCATTCTTGTGATGTTTCATTCTCATGATGTTTCATTCTCATGATGTTTCATTCTGATGATGTTTCATTCTCATGATGTTTCATTCTCGTGATGTTTCATTCTCGTGATGTTTCATTCTCGTGATGTTTCATTCTCGTGATGTTTCATTCTCATGATGTTTCATTCTCTTGATGTTTCATTCTCATGATGTTTCATTCTCTTGATGTTTCATTCTCATGATGTTTCATTCTCATGATGTTTCATTCACTTGATGTTTCATTCTCGTGATGTTTCATTCTCATGATGTTTCATTCTCATGATTTTTCATTCTCGTGATGTTTCATTCTCATGATGTTTCATTCTCATGATGTTTCATTCTCGTGATGTTTCATTCTCATGATGTTACATTCTCATGATGTTTCATTCTCATGATGTTTCATTCTCGTGATGTTTCATTCTCATGATGTTTCATTCTCATGATGTTTCATTCTCATGATGTTACATTCTCTTGATGTTTCATTCTCTTGATGTTTTATTCTCGTGATGTTTCATTCTCATGATGTTTCATTCTCATGATGTTTCATTCTCTTGATGTTTCATTCTCTTGATGTTTCATTCTCATGATGTTTCATTCTCATGATGTTTCATTCTCGTGATGTTTCATTCTCGTGATGTTTCATTCTCGTGATGTTTCATTCTCGTGATGTTTCATTCTCGTGATGTTTCATTCTCATGATGTTTCATTCTCATGATGTTTCATTCTCATGTTTCATTCTCGTGATGTTTCATTCTCATGGTGTTTCATTCTCGTGATGTTTCATTCTCGTGATGTTTCATTCTCGTGATGTTTCATTCTCGTGATGTTTCATTCTCGTGATGTTTCATTCTCATGATGTTTCATTCTCATGATGTTTCATTCTCATGATGTTTCATTCTCGTGATATTTCATTCTCATGGTGTTACATTCTCATGATGTTTCATTCTCATGATGTTTCATTCTCGTGATGTTTCATTCTCGTGATGTTTCATTCTCATGATGTTTCATTCTCATGATGTTACATTCTCTTGATGTTTCATTCTCTTGATGTTTTATTCTCGTGATGTTTCATTCTCGTGATGTTTCATTCTCATGATGTTTCATTCTCTTGATGTTTCATTCTCTTGATGTTTCATTCTCATGATGTTTCATTCTCGTGATGTTTCATTCTCGTGATGTTTCATTCTCGTGATGTTTCATTCTCGTGATGTTTCATTCTCGTGATGTTTCATTCTCATGATGTTTCATTCTCATGATGTTTCATTCTCATGTTTCATTCTCGTGATGTTTCATTCTCATGGTGTTTCATTCTCGTGATGTTTCATTCTCGTGATGTTTCATTCTCGTGATGTTTCATTCTCGTGATGTTTCATTCTCGTGATGTTTCATTCTCATGATGTTTCATTCTCATGATGTTTCATTCTCATGATGTTTCATTCTCGTGATATTTCATTCTCATGGTGTTTCATTCTCATGGTGTTTCATTCTCATGATGTTTCATTCTCGTGATGTTTCATTCTCGTGATGTTTCATTCTCGTGATGTTTCATTCTCATGATGTTTCATTCTCGTGATGTTTCATTCTCTTGATGTTTCATTCTCGTGATGTTTCATTCTCATGATGTTTCATTCTCATGATGTTTCATTCTCGTGAGGTTTCATTCTCATGATGTTACATTCTCATGATGTTTCATTCTCATGATGTTTCATTCTTGTGATGTTTCATTCTCATGATGTTTCATTCTCATGATGTTTCATTCTGATGATGTTTCATTCTCATGATGTTTCATTCTCGTGATGTTTCATTCTCGTGATGTTTCATTCTCATGATGTTTCATTCTCATGATGTTTCATTCTCTTGATGTTTCATTCTCATGATGTTTCATTCTCTTGATGTTTCATTCTCGTGATGTTTCATTCTCATGATGTTTCATTCTCATGATGTTTCATTCACTTGATGTTTCATTCTCGTGATGTTTCATTCTCATGATGTTTCATTCTCTTGATGTTTCATTCTCGTGATGTTTCATTCTCATGATGTTTCATTCTCATGATGTTTCATTCTCGTGATGTTTCATTCTCATGATGTTACATTCTCATGATGTTTCATTCTCGTGATGTTTCATTCTCGTGATGTTTCATTCTCATGATGTTTCATTCTCATGATGTTTCATTCTCATGATGTTACATTCTCTTGATGTTTCATTCTCTTGATGTTTTATTCTCGTGATGTTTCATTCTCATGATGTTTCATTCTCATGATGTTTCATTCTCTTGATGTTTCATTCTCTTGATGTTTCATTCTCATGATGTTTCATTCTCGTGATGTTTCATTCTCGTGATGTTTCATTCTCGTGATGTTTCATTCTCGTGATGTTTCATTCTCGTGATGTTTCATTCTCATGATGTTTCATTCTCATGATGTTTCATTCTCATGATGTTTCATTCTCATGTTTCATTCTCGTGATGTTTCATTCTCATGGTGTTTCATTCTCGTGATGTTTCATTCTCGTGATGTTTCATTCTCGTGATGTTTCATTCTCGTGATGTTTCATTCTCGTGATGTTTCATTCTCATGATGTTTCATTCTCATGATGTTTCATTCTCGTGATGTTTCATTCTCGTGATATTTCATTCTCATGGTGTTTCATTCTCATGGTGTTTCATTCTCATGATGTTTCATTCTCGTGATGTTTCATTCTCGTGATGTTTCATTCTCGTGATGTTTCATTCTCGTGATGTTTCATTCTCGTGATGTTTCATTCTCTTGATGTTTCATTCTCTTGATGTTTCATTCTCGTGATGTTTCATTCTCATGATGTTTCATTCTCGTGATGTTTCATTCTCGTGATGTTTCATTCTCATGATGTTACATTCTCATGATGTTTCATTCTCATGATGTTTCATTCTCGTGATGTTTCATTCTCATGATGTTTCATTCTCGTGTTGTTTCATTCTCGTGATGTTTCATTCTCGTGATGTTTCATTCTCATGTTTCATTCTCATGATGTTTCATTCTCATGATGTTTCATTCTCTTGATGTTTCATTCTCATGATGTTTCATTCTCTTGATGTTTCATTCTCGTGATGTTTCATTCTCGTGATGTTTCATTCTCATGATGTTTCATTCTCTTGATGTTTCATTCTCGTGATGTTTCATTCTCATGATGTTTCATTCTCATGATGTTTCATTCTCGTGATGTTTCATTCTCATGATGTTACATTCTCATGATGTTTCATTCTCATGATGTTTCATTCTCGTGATGTTTCATTCTGATGATGTTTCATTCTGATGTTTCATTCTCGTGATGTTTCATTCTGATGATGTTTCATTCTCGTGATGTTTCATTCTCGTGATGTTTCATTCTGATGATGTTTCATTCTGATGATGTTTCATTCTCGTGATGTTTCATTCTCGTGATGTTTCATTCTCGTGATGTTTCATTCTCGTGATGTTTCATTCTCATGATGTTTCATTCTCATGATGTTTCATTCTCATGATGTTTCATTCTCTTGATGTTTCATTCTCTTGATGTTTTATTCTCGTGATGTTTCATTCTCGTGATGTTTCATTCTCATGATGTTTCATTCTCTTGATGTTTCATTCTCTTGATGTTTCATTCTCATGATGTTTCATTCTCGTGATGTTTCATTCTCGTGATGTTTCATTCTCGTGATGTTTCATTCTCGTGATGTTTCATTCTCGTGATGTTTCATTCTCATGATGTTTCATTCTCATGATGTTTCATTCTCATGATGTTTCATTCTCTTGATGTTTCATTCTCTTGATGTTTCATTCTCATGATGTTTCATTCTCGTGATGTTTCATTCTCGTGATGTTTCATTCTCGTGATGTTTCATTCTCGTGATGTTTCATTCTCGTGATGTTTCATTCTCATGATGTTTCATTCTCATGATGTTTCATTCTCATGATGTTTCATTCTCATGTTTCATTCTCGTGATGTTTCATTCTCATGGTGTTTCATTCTCGTGATGTTTCATTCTCGTGATGTTTCATTCTCGTGATGTTTCATTCTCGTGATGTTTCATTCTCGTGATGTTTCATTCTCATGATGTTTCATTCTCATGATGTTTCATTCTCATGATGTTTCATTCTCGTGATATTTCATTCTCATGGTGTTTCATTCTCATGGTGTTTCATTCTCATGGTGTTTCATTCTCATGATGTTTCATTCTCATGGTGTTTGATTCTCATGATGTTTCATTCTCGTGATGTTTCATTCTCGTGATGTTTCATTCTCATGATGTTTCATTCTCATGATGTTTCATTCTCATGATGTTTCATTCTCGTGATGTTTCATTCTGATGATGTTTCATTCTGATGTTTCATTCTCGTGATGTTTCATTCTGATGATGTTTCATTCTCGTGATGTTTCATTCTCGTGATGTTTCATTCTGATGATGTTTCATTCTGATGATGTTTCATTCTCGTGATGTTTCATTCTCGTGGTGTTTCATTCTCGTGATGTTTCATTCTCGTGGTGTTTCATTCTCGTGGTGTTTCATTCTCGTGATGTTTCATTCTCTTGATGTTTCATTCTTGTGATGTTTCATTCTCGTGATGTTTCATTCTCATGATGTTTCATTCTGATGATGTTTCATTCTCGTGATGTTTCATTCTCGTGATGTTTCATTCTCGTGATGTTTCATTCTCGTGATGTTTAATTCTCATGATGTTTCATTCTCTTGATGTTTAATTCTCATGATGTTTCATTCTCTTGATGTTTCATTCTCATGGTGTTTCATTCTCATGATGTTTCATTCTCGTGATGTTTCATTCTCTTGATGTTTCATTCTCATGATGTTTCATTCTCGTGGTGTTTCATTCTCATGATGTTTCATTCTCGTGATGTTTCATTCTCGTGATGTTTCATTCTGTTTGGTAAAATTTAACTTTTTCATTCCTGCTATAAAACCTTATATAGACCGATATATCGGTATCAGTAAGTTTTGGCCACCAAAAAATCGGAATCTGTATCGGACCTATAAAAACAATATTGATCTGGTTCTAATTGTTAGAGTTCAAGTATGCTTATGACAAGTCTTATAGTGCATTATAACTAGGAATGTTATCGGTTAATCGAATAGCCACCGAAAATACATTTGACTGGTCATGCTTATCGGTCTATAGGTTAATTTGCATAATTTAATTGGTTTAAATTGGCGCGTGTGTATTTTTGTTAGTCGTCATGTACTTATTGATCACACGTGCACAGCATACAGAGAGAGAGAGAGAGCCTAGTTTGAGGAGAGGAATAGTCTACCACCTGTCAGACAGCGTCAGACTAGCTCCTGACTGGGGTGAAGTTTGCTTTTTAAAGCCCAGTCATTGGAAACAAACAACAATTCTAAACACAATCACTTGTTAAAAAACTTTGACAGCTATTTTTATTTCTCAATCTCGACTCGTAATCGAAGGGCTCCTCCCATTTGTCATGCATAGGCTGTAGTCAAGGGCTCCTCCCATTTGTCATGCATAGGCTGTAGTCAAGGGCTCCTCCCATTTGTCATGCATAGGCTATAGTCAAAGGCTCCTCCCATTTGTCATGCATAGGCTATAGTCAAGGTCTCCTCCCATTTGTCATGCATAGGCTGTAGTCAAGGGCTCCTCCCATTTGTCATGCATAGGCTATAGTCAAGGGCTCCTCCCATTTGTCATGCATAGGCTATAGTCAAGGGCTCCTCCCATTTGTCATGCATAGGCTGTAGTCAAGGGCTCCTCCCATTTGTCATGCATAGGCTACAGTCAAGGGCTCCTCCCATTTGTCATGCATAGGCTGTAGTCAAGGGCTCCTCCCATTTGTCATGCATAGGCTATAGTCAAGGGCTCCTCCCATTTGTCATGTATAGGCTGTAGTCAAGGGCTCCTCCCATTTGTCATGCATAGGCTGTAGTCAAGGGCTCCTCCCATTTGTCATGCATAGGCTGTAGTCAAGGGCTCCTCCCATTTGTCATGCATAGGCTGTAGTCAAGGGCTCCTCCCATTTGTCATGCATAGGCTGTAGTCAAGGGCTCCTCCCATTTGTCATGCATAGGCTGTAGTCAAGGGCTCCTCCCATTTGTCATGCATAGGCTACAGTCAAGGGCTCCTCCCATTTGTCATGCATAGGCTGTAGTCAAAGGCTCCTCCCATTTGTCATGCATAGGCTGTAGTCAAGGGCTCCTCCCATTTGTCATGCATAGGCTGTAGTCAAAGGCTCCTCCCATTTGTCATGCATAGGCTGTAGTCAAAGGCTCCTCCCATTTGTCATGCATAGGCTGTAGTCAAAGGCTCCTCCCATTTGTCATGCATAGGCTGTAGTCAAGGGCTCCTAAGTGGCGCAGCGGTCTAATGCACTGTAGCTCAGTGCTTGAGGCGTCACCACAGACACCCTGGTTCGAAATCCAGGCTGGTTCACAACCGGGCCGTGATTGGGAGTTCCATAGGGCGGCGCACAATTGGCCCAGCGTCGTCCGGGTTTGGCCCGGTGTAGGCCGTCATTGTAAATAATACTTTGTTCTTAACTGACTAGTGAAATAAAGTTTCAATAAAATAATACAAAAACGGTATGCAGGCTATCAGCACGTCGCCCACCACTTGAGGCAGGAATTGTCTAAAAGCTTTACTTCAAATACTGAGGCATGTCTTACCTTGATTCAAAGTAGACTTGAGAAAATCCACCCATAGAAACGTAGAGGCCTTTATTATGTAAAGACTTCCTCATATGTCATTTAAACCAGTATTTCTGTCCTGTTCTATGGGTGTTCATATCAACTTTCCTTCGTTGTCCAGAAGCCAAAGGAACATTTCTAGTCAAATTAGCAACACATTGTAGTGATATCTGCAACACATCCTAGTGATATCAGCATCACATCCTAGTGATATCAGCAACACATCCTAGTGATATCAGCAACACATCCTAGTGATATCAGCAACACATCCTAGTGATATCAGCAACACATCCTAGTGATATCAGCAACACATCCTAGTGATATCAGCAACACATCCTAGTGATATTAGCAACACATCCTAGTGATATCAGCATCACATCCTAGTGATATTAGCAACACATCCTGGTGATATCAGCAACACATCCTAGTGATATCGGCAATACATCCTAGTGATATCAGCAACACATCCTAGTGATATCAGCATCACATCCTAGTGATATCAGCAACACATCCTAGTGATATCAGCAACACATCCTCGGTGATATCAGCAACACATCCTAGTGATATCGGCAACACATCCTAGTGATATCGGCAACACATCCTAGTGATATCGGCATCACATCCTAGTGATATCGGCATCACATCCTAGTGATATCGGCAACACATCCTAGTGATATCAGCAACACATCCTAGTGATATCAGCAACACATCCTAGTGATATCAGCAACACATCCTGGTGATATCAGCAACACATCCTGGTGATATCAGCAACACATCCTAGTGATATCAGCAACACATCCTAGTGATATCAGCAACACATCCTAGTGATATCAGCAACACATCCTAGTGATATCAGCAACACATCCTAGTGATATCAGCAACACATCCAGGTGATATCAGCAACACATCCTCGTTGTTGCTAAGAGGAGTCCTCCTCTTTTCTAAGTTTCTAATGGAGACGTTCATCTCTGTCCTAGCTGTTCCCATTAAGGTTTAGAACCATGTTCTCCAGCTAATTGCATTTTGGCAAAATGTTTCAAGTACCTTTTTAATAGCTTCTTAATTACATGAGTTGCATGTTCGGTAATAGACTGTAGTCTTTTGACTGTAAGGTGATAGGCTTGCTATTGTTTCATGTTCACATTAAGCTCTTAATGAAACAAGGTCGGGTCCTTGTATGTATGCGTAGTATCAAAGAGGAAGAGGGCGAAGCGAGAGCTTTCACTCACACCAAAATCTGTCCCCGAAACAAGCCCAATGTGTTTCTATGTCGCCTGCTTTCCAGCCTTGGGATGACTACCGTTGTTAGTATCTCGTCATTAAATACAGATCTCTGATGGTTTTTTTCTGTTGGTCACGTCACTTTACTGTTTGGAAAAAAATGTAAGCGTTGTGTTAATAGGTTAATGAGGGTCAGCTAGTTGGCAGCAAAATTGACCGATATAATAACTGTATCATAATGCATTATCCATGCGGCTTGAACCTGGACTGCATTTAAATCAAGAAAAATACAAAATGACGACATTAATATAATTGATACAATATTTACATATCTATTAACTCCTGTCTGCCCAGTCTGATCCTGCCTATCGTAGACATAGAGGGCTGAGGGTGTTGATAGGAAAACCTGTCTGCCCAGTCTGATCCAGTCTGAGGGCTGAGGGTGTTGATAGGAAAACCTGTCTGCCCAGTCTGATCCAGTCTGAGGGGTAGGGGTGTTGATAGGAAAACCTGTCTGCCCAGTCTGATCCAGTCTGAGGGGTAGGGGTGTTGATAGGAAAACCTGTCTGCCCAGTCTGATCCAGTCTGAGGGGTAGGGGTGTTGATAGGAAAACCTAAAAACCTAATAACTAATGATGATCCATAATAAATACAAATACCAACTCAATAAAAACGTATACATTGCTGCACGTTGCATATATATTTTTGTTCAGGATAGTAATACAACATAACAATCATTTCATTGTCCAGGTGTGGGGAGGAGAGGCGATGATGGTGTAACACCTATTCTCAAGTAGGACCGATTTCATTCTGCCGTCTGCCTTGAACACATTGTCAACATTGATCTGTGCAGCGAGGCTGTCCGACCCTGTGTCTGTTTGGATTAAAGGAGAGGAATATTATGTTGTTACAGCTGCTGTCATAACAACCAAGGGCCCTTGACTCTAGGTGTGTTAGTGACTGACGTCATGATATTGAACATCTCGGGGTTATTTTTAGTTTGGTTCATTTATCTGTTGTTATTGAAATGCGTTCTCTGTCAGAAATGTGCTTCACATACAGGTTGATTGATACTGATGGGGATTTTTATAGACCAAAAACGGCTTCACTCGTGTGTGTGTGTGTGTGTGCGTGCGTGCGTGCGTGCGTGCGTGCGTGCGTGCGTGCGTGGGTGCGTGCGTGTAGACTGATGTTTTTGTTTATAGACCCAACGTTTGCCCGTACAGTTCGTCTGGTGAGTGAAGTTCTCCACTTTCATTTTATTATTTCTTTCTCGTACTGTCAGTCGTTCTCTCCTTCTGTCTCGTACTGTCAGTCGTTCTCTCCTTCTGTCTCGTACTGTCAGTCGTTCTCTCCTTCTTTCTCGTACTGTCAGTCGTTCTCTCCTTCTTTCTCATACTGTCAGTCGTTCTCTCCTTCTTTCTCATACTGTCAGTCGTTCTCTCCTTCTTTCTCGTACTGTCAGTCGTTCTCTCCTTCTTTCTCGTACTGTCAGTCGTTCTCTCCTTCTTTCTCGTACTGTCAGTCGTTCTCTCCTTCTTTCTCGTACTGTCAGTCGTTCTCTCCTTCTTTCTCGTACTGTCAGTCGTTCTCTCCTTCTTTCTCGTACTGTCAGTCGTTCTCTCCTTCTTTCTCGTACTGTCAGTCGTTCTCTCCTTCTTTCTCGTACTGTCAGTCGTTCTCTCCTTCTTTCTCATACTGTCAGTCGTTCTCTCCTTCTTTCTCGTACTGTCAGTTGTTCTCTCCTTTCTCGTACTGTCAGTCGTTCTCTCCTTCTTTCTCGTACTGTCAGTTGTTCTCTCCTTCTTTCTCGTACTGTCAGTCGTTCTCTCCTTCTTTCTCGTACTGTCAGTCGTTCTCTCCTTCTGTCTCGTACTGTCAGTCGTTCTCTCCTTCTTTCTCCCTGTGTTTTTCTCTCTGTCTATAATACCAGAGCGAGGAGAAAACAATACGGATGAATAGAATAGAACCATTAGGCTCTACATATCCCTTTAGGTGGAGATCTGTAGGGATCTGAAGGGATCTGTAAGGGATCTGTTGGGATCTGTAATGGATCTGTAGGGATCTGTAGGACTCTGTAGGGATCTGTAGGGATCTGTAGGACTCTGTAAGGATCTGTAGGGATCTGTAGGACTCTGTAAGGATCTGTTGGGATCTGTAAGGGATCTGTTGGGATCTGTAGGGATCTGTAGGACTCTGTAAGGGATCTGTTGGGATCTGTAGGGATCTGTAGGACTCTGTAAGGATCTGTTGGGATCTGTAGGGATCTGTAGGACTCTGTAAGGATCTGTTGGGATCTGTAAGGGATCTGTAGGGCTCTGTAAGGGCTATGTAGGGATCTGTAGGGATCTGTAGGACTCTGTAAGGATCTGTTGAGATCTGAAGGGATCTGTAGGGATCTGAAGGGATCTGTAGGGATCTGTAGGGCTCTGTAAGGGATCTGTTGGGATCTGTAGGACTCTGTAAGGATCTGTTGGGATCTGTAAGGGATCTGTAGGGATCTGTAGGAATCTGTAGGGATCTGTAAGGGATCTGTAGGGATCTGTAGGGAATGGTAGGAATCTGTAGGGATCTGTAAGGGATCTGTAGGGGATCGGTAGGGATTGGTAGGGGATCTGTAGGGATCTGTAGGGATCGGTAGGAATCTGTAAGGGATCCGTATGGATCTGTACGGGATCTGTAGGGCTCTGTAATGGATCTGTAGGGATCTGTAGGGATCGGTAGGGATCAGTAGGAATCTGTAATGGATCTGAAGGGATCTGTAAGGGATCTGTAGGGATCTGTAAGGGATCTGTAGGGATCTGTAAGGGATCTGTAGGGATCGGTAGGGATCAGTAGGGATCTGTAAGGGATCTGTAATGGATCTGACGGGCTCTGTAGGGATCTGTAAGGGCTATGTAGGGATCTGACGGGCTATGTAGGGATCTGTAAGGGCTATGTGGGGATCTGTAAGGGCTATGTAGGGATCTGTAAGGGATCTGAAGGAACTGGGTAGGTGTAAGCAATAAGGTAAATATTTCATGGCAAGAAGCTATTACCATATTGCTAATGTCGACAGTATATCCCTTTCTCTAGGATCATGAAGGTCCAAGGCTTAGGGGTTGTTCTACACCGCACCTACCCTCTCTCTCTATCTATCTTCAACTCTCTCTCTCTCTCTCATTACTCCTCTCTCATTACTTCTCTCTCATTACTCCTCTCTCTCTCTCATTACTCCTCTCTCTCCTCTCTCTCTATCTATCTCCTCTCCTCTCTCTCCTCTCTCTCTCTATCTATCTCCTCTCCTCTCTCTCCTCTCTCTCTCTATCTATCTCCTCTCCTCTCTCTCATTACTCCTCTCTCTCTCTATCTATCTCCTCTCCTCTCTCTCCTCTCTCTCTCTATCTATCTTCAACTCTCTCTCTCTCTCATTACTCCTCTCTCTCATTACTCCTCTCTCTCCTCTCTCTATCTATCTCCTCTCCTCTCGCTCCTCTCTCTCTCTCTATCTATCTCCTCTCCTCTCCTCTCTCATTACTCCTCTCTCTCTCTCTCATTTCTCCTCTCTCTCTCTATCTATCTCCTTTCCTCTCTCTCCTCTCTCTCTCTATCTATCTTCAACTCTCTCTCTCTCTCTCTCTCTCTCATTACTCCTCTCTCATTACTCCTCTCTCTCTCTCATTACTCCTCTCTCATTACCCCTCTCTCTCTCATTACTCCTCTCTCTCTCTCCTCTCTATCTATCTCCTCCTCTCTCTCCTCTCTCTCTCTCTTTCCTCTCCTCTCTCTCCTCTCTCTCTCTCTCTATCTATCTCCTCTCCTCTCCTCTCTCATTACTCCTCTCTCTCTCTCTCTCTCTCTCTCTCTCTCTCTCTCTCTCTCTCTCTCTCTCTCTCTCTCTCTCTCTCTCTCATTACTCCTCTCTCTCTCTATCTATCTCCTCTCCTCTCTCTCCTCTCTCTCTCTATCTATCTTCAACTCTCTCTCTCTCTCTCTCATTACTCTCCTCTCTCTCTCATTACTCCTCTCTCTCTCCTCTCTCTCCTCTCTCTCTATCTATCTCCTCTCCTCTCGCTCCTCTCTCTCTCTCTATCTATCTCCTCTCCTCTCCTCTCTCATTACTCCTCTCTCTCTCTCTCTCTCATTACTCCTCTCTCTCTATCTATCTCCTCTCCTCTCTCCTCTCTCTCTCTATCTATCTTCAACTCTCTCTCTCTCTCTCTCATTACTCCTCTCTCATTACTCCTCTCTCTATCTATCTATCTATCTCCTCTCCTCTCTCTCTCTATCTATCTCCTCTCCTCTCTCTCTCTCTATCTATCTCCTCTCTTCTCCTCTCTCATTACTCCTGGCCACGCGGTCCTTGATCACCAAGGTCACAACACTGAGGCACCACCTTACAGTCAGCACAATGTATACAGCCCCCCCCCCCCCCCCCCAACACACACACACACACACACACACACACACACACACACACACACACACACACACACACACACACACACACACACACACACACACACACACACACACACACACACACACAGTAGCGTGAGGCAACTTGATGTACAAGTACACCCCCTGATACTAGTTTGTCGCAGGGCCTTAACCCCAAATGCTGAGTGCCAAACAGAGGCATCGGGACCCGTTTTTTGTCTTTGGTATAACTTGACCGGGGATCGAACTCCCAACCTTTCAATCCACAAGGCTACTGATTTGGCTTCTTATTTGTCTACACCCATTCAGCATCGTTCAAAGTCCTCTGATGTACAGTATCTAGTTTGTTTAGTTCTGCTGTAGTTGTGACCTAATGATCTGAGATCTGGTGTAGTTAGTTTAGGTCTGGTGTAGTTAGTTTAGTTCTGGTGTAGTTAGTTAGGTTCTGGTGTAGTTAGTTTAGTTCTGGTGTAGTTAGTTTAGTTCTGGTGTAGTTAGTTTAGTACTGGTGTAGTTAGTTTAGTTCTGGTGTAGTTAGTTAGGTTCTGGTGTAGTTAGTTTAGGTTCTGGTGTAGTTAGTTTAGTACTGGTGTAGTTAGTTTAGTTCTGGTGTAGTTAGTTTAGTTCTGGTGTAGTTAGTTAGGTTCTGGTGTAGTTAGTTTAGTACTGGTGTAGTTAGTTTAGTACTGGTGTAGTTAGTTTAGTTCTGGTGTAGTTAGTTCAGTTCTGGTGTAGTTAGTTTAGTTCTGGTGTAGTTAGTTTAGTACTGGTGTAGTTAGTTTAGTTCTGGTGTAGTTAGTTTAGTACTGGTGTAGTTAGTTTAGTACTGGTGTAGTTAGTTTAGTTCTGGTGTAGTTAGTTTAGTTCTGGTGTAGTTAGTTTAGTTCTGGTGTAGTTAGTTTAGTACTGGTGTAGTTAGTTTAGTTCTGGTGTAGTTAGTTTAGTTCTGGTGTAGTTAGTTTAGTACTGGTGTAGTTAGTTTAGGTTCTGGTGTAGTTAGTTTAGTTCTGGTGTAGTTAGTTTAATTCTGGTGTAGTTAGTTTAATTCTGGTGTAGTTAGTTTAGTTCTGGTGTAGTTAGTTTAGTTCTGGTGTAGTTAGTTTAATTCTGGTGTAGTTAGTTTAGGTTCTGGTGTAGTTAGTTTAGTTCTGGTGTAGTTAGTTTAGTTCTGGTGTAGTTAGTTTAGTTCTGGTGTAGTTAGTTTAGGTTCTGGTGTAGTTAGTTTAGTTCTGGTGTAGTTAGTTTAGGTTCTGGTGTAGTTAGTTTAGTTCTGGTGTAGTTAGTTTAGTTCTGGTGTAGTTAGTTTAGGTTCTGGTGTAGTTAGTTTAGTACTGGTGTAGTTAGTTTAGTTCTGGTGTAGTTAGTTTAGTTCTGGTGTAGTTAGTTTAGGTTCTGGTGTAGTTAGTTTAGTACTGGTGTAGTTAGTTTAGTACTGGTGTAGTTAGTTTAGTTCTGGTGTAGTTAGTTTAGTACTGGTGTAGTTAGTTTAGTTCTGGTGTAGTTAGTTTAGTTCTGGTGTAGTTAGTTTAGTTCTGGTGTAGTTAGTTTAGGTTCTGGTGTAGTTAGTTTAGTTCTGGTGTAGTTAGTTTAGTTCTGGTGTAGTTAGTTTAGGTTCTAGTGTAGTTAGTTTAGTTCTGGTGTAGTTAGTTTAGTTCTGGTGTAGTTAGTTTATTACTGGTGTAGTTAGTTTAGTTCTGGTGTAGTTAGTTTAGTACTGGTGTAGTTAGTTTAGGTTCTGGTGTAGTTAGTTTAGTTCTGGTGTAGTTAGTTTAGTACTGGTGTAGTTAGTTTAGGTTCTGGTGTAGTTAGTTTAGTTCTGGTGTAGTTAGTTTAGTACTGGTGTAGTTAGTTTAGGTTCTAGTGTAGTTAGTTTAGTTCTGGTGTAGTTAGTTTAGTTCTGGTGTAGTTAGTTTAGGTTCTGGTGTAGTTAGTTTAGTACTGGTGTAGTTAGTTTAGGTTCTGGTGTAGTTAGTTTAGTTCTGGTGTAGTTAGTTTAGTTCTGGTGTAGTTAGTTTAGTTCTGGTGTAGTTAGTTTAGTTCTGGTGTAGTTAGTTTAGGTTCTAGTGTAGTTAGTTTAGTACTGGTGTAGTTAGTTTAGGTTCTGGTGTAGTTAGTTTAGTTCTGGTGTAGTTAGTTTAGTTCTGGTGTAGTTAGTTTAGGTTCTGGTGTAGTTAGTTTAGTTCTGGTGTAGTTAGTTTAGTTCTGGTGTAGTTAGTTTAGTTCTGGTGTAGTTAGTTTAGTTCTGGTGTAGTTAGTTTAGTTCTGGTGTAGTTAGTTTAGGTTCTGGTGTAGTTAGTTTAGTTCTGGTGTAGTTAGTTTAGTTCTAGTGTAGTTAGTTTAGGTTCTGGTGTAGTTAGTTTAGTTCTGGTGTAGTTAGTTTAGTACTGGTGTAGTTAGTTTAGGTTCTAGTGTAGTTAGTTTAGTTCTGGTGTAGTTAGTTTAGGTTCTAGTGTAGTTAGTTTAGTTCTGGTGTAGCCGTGACCTAATGATCTGAGGGCTTATGTGTTCATGCACACACACAAACCCTTCACTGTGTTACAGGCTTTTAAAATGTGTTTTATTTATTTATTTCTCCTTTATTTAACCAGGTAGGCCAGTTGAGAATAAGTTCTCATTTACAACTGCGACCAGACCAAGATAAAGCAAAACAGTTCGACACATACAACAACACAGAGTTACACGTACAGTCAATAACACAATAGAAAAATCTATACACAGTGTGTGCGAATGTAGAAGAGTAGGGAGGTAGACAATAAATAGGCCATAGTGATGAAAGAATTACAATTTAGCATTAACACTGGAGTGATAGATGTGCAGATGATGATGTGCAAGTAGAGATAGTGGGGTGCAAAAGAGCAAAAACATAATAATATGGGGATGAGGTAGTTGGGTGTGCTATTTACAGATGGGCTATGTACATGTGCAATGATTGGTAAGCTGCTCTGACAGGTGATGCTTAAAGTTAGTGAGGGAGATATAAGTCTCCAGCTTCAGTGACTTTTGCAATTCGTTCCAGTCATTGACAGCAGAGAACTGGAAGGAAAGGCGGCCAAAGGAGGTGTTGGCTTTGGGGATGACCAGTGAAATATACGGGTGGGAGTTGCTATGGTGACCAGTGAGCTGAGATAAGGCGGGGCTTTAACTAGTAAAGACTTATAGATGACCTGGAGCCAGTGGGTTTGGCGACGGATATGTAGCGAGGGCCAGTCAACGAGAGCATACAGATCGCAGTGGTGGGTAGTATATGGGGCTTTGGTGACAAAACGGATGGTACTGTGATAGATTACATCCAGTTTGCTGAGTAGAGTGTTGGAGGCTATTTTATAGATGACATCGCCAAAGTCAAGGATTGTTTGGATAGTCAGTTTTACGAGGGTATGTTTGGCAGCATGAGTGAAGGAGTTTTGTTGCGAAATAGGAAGCCGATTCTAGATGTAATTTTGTATTGGAGATGCTTAATGTGAGTCTGGAAGGAGAGTTTACAGTCTAACCAGACACCTAGGTATTTATAGTTGTCCACATATTCTAGGTCAGAACCGTCCAGAGTAGTGATGCTAGTCGGGCAGGCGGGTGCGGTCAGCAATCGGTTGAAGAGCATGCATTTAGTTTTAGAGGCGTAGAGGTGGATCAGAGACTCACCAGCAGCAAGAGCGACATCATTGATATACACAGAGAAGAGAGTCGGCCTGAGAATTGAATCCTGTGACACCCCCATAGAGACTGCCAGAGGCCCGGACAACAGGCCCTCCGATTTGACACACTGAACTCTATCTGATAAGTAGTTGGTGAAACAGGCGAGGCAGTCATTTGAGAAACCAAGGCTGTTGAGTCTGCCGATAAGAATACGGTGATTGACAGAGTCGAAAGCCTTGGCCAGGTCAATGAATACAGCTGCACAGTACTGTCTTTTATCGATGGCGGTTATGATATCGTTTAGGACCTTGAGCGTGGCTGAGGTGCACCCATGACCAGCTCTGAAACCAGATTGCATAGCGGAGAAGGTACGGTGGGATTCGAAATGGTCGGTGATCTGTTTTTGAAACTTGGCTTTCGAAGACCTTAGAAAGGCAGGGCAGGATGGATATAGGTCTGTAACAGTTTGGGTCTAGAGTGTCTCCCCCTTTGAAGAGGGGATGACCGCGGCAGCTTGCCAATCTTTGGGGGTCTGAGACAATACGAAAGAAAGGTTGAACAGGCTAGTAATAGGGGTTGCAACAATTGCGGACGATAATTTTAGAAAGAGAGGGTCCAGATTGTCTAGCTCGGCTGATTTGTAGGGGTCCAGGTTTTCCAGTTGTTCCAGAACATCAGCTGACTGGATTTGGGTGAAGGATAAGCCTGGGGGGGGGGGGGGGGGGGGGGGTTGGACAAGTTGCTGCGGGGGGTGCATAGCTGTTGGCTGGGGTAGCCAGGTTGAAAGCATGTCCGGCCATAGAAAAATGCTTATTGAAATTCTCGATTATCGTAGATTTATCGGTGGTGACAAGTGTTTCCTAGCCTCAGTGCAGTGGGCAGCTGGGAGAAGGTGCTCTTATTCTCCATGGACTTTACAGTGTCCCAAAACTTTTTGGAATTAGTGCTACAGGATGCAAATTTCTGTTTGAAAAAGCTAGCCTTTTCTTTCCTAACTGACTGTGTATATTGGTTCCTAACTTCCCTGAAAAGTTGCGTATTGAGGGGGCTATTCGATGCTAATGCAGTACGCCACAGGATGTTTTTGTGGCATAAGACATGGGTGATTCAAAGGTCTCTGGACAGGGATAAGACATGGGGGATTCAAAGGCCTCTGGACAGGGATAAGACATGGGGGATTCAAAGGCCTCTGGACAGGGATAAGACATGGAGGATTCAAAGGCCTCTGGACAGGGATAAGACATGGGGGATTCAAAGGCCTCTGGACAGGGATAAGACATGGAGGATTCAAAGGCCTCTGTACATGGATACGACATGGAGGATTCAAAGGCCTCTGGACAGGGATGAGACATGGGTGATTCAAAGACCTCTGGACAGGGATAAGACATGGGGGATTCAAAGACCTCTGGACAGGGATAAGACATGGAGGATTCAAAGGCCTCTGGACAGGGATAAGACATGGAGGATTCAAAGGCCTCTGGACAGGGATAAGACATGGATGATTCAAAGGCCTCTGGACAGGGATAAGACATGGAGGATTCAAAGGCCTCTGGACAGGGATAAGACATGGAGGATTCAAAGACCTCTGGACAGGGATAAGACATGGGGGATTCAAAGACCTCTGGACAGGGATAAGACATGGGGGATTCAAAGGCCTCTGGACAGGGATAAGACATGGAGGATTCAAAGGCCTCTGGACAGGGATAAGACATGGGGGATTCAAATGCCTCTGGACAGGGATAAGACATGGGGGATTCAAAGGCCTCTGGACAGGAATAAGACATGGATGATTCAAAGGCCTCTGGACAGGGATAAGACATGGGGATTCAAAGGCCTCTGGAGGGATAAGACATGGGGGATTCAAAGGCCTCTGGACAGGGATAAGACATGGGAGATTCAAAGGCCTCTGGACAGGGATAAAACATGGAGGATTCAAAGGCCTCTGGACACGGATAAGACATGGGTGATTCAAAGGCCTCTGGACAGGGATAAGACATGGGGGATTCAAAGGCGTCTGGACAGGGATAAGACATGGGGGATTCAAAGACCTCTGGACAGGGATATGACATGTATGATTCAACGGCCTCTGGACAGGGATAAGACATGGAGGATTCAAAGGCCTCTGGACAGGGATAAGACATGGGGAATTCAAAGGCCTCTGGACAGGGATAAGACATGGAGGATTCAAGGGCCGCTGGACAGGGATAAGACATGGAGGATTCAAAGGCCTCTGGACAGGGATAAGACATGGGGGATTCAAAGGCCTCTGGACAGGGATAAGACATGGAGGATTCAAAGGCCTCTGGACAGGGATAAGACATGGATGATTCAAAGGCCTCTGGACAGGGATAAGACATGGGGGATTCAAAGGCCTCTGGACAGGGATAAGACATGGGACAATTCAAAGGCCTCTGGACAGGGATAAGACATGGGGATTCAAAGACCTCTGGACAGTGATAAGACATGGAGGATTCAAAGGCTCTGACGGGATAAGACATGGAGGATCAAAGGCCTCTGGACAGGGATAAGACATGGGGGATTCAAAGGCCTCTGGACAGGGATAAGACATGGGGGATTCAAAGACCTCTGGACAGGGATAAGAAATGGAGATTCAAAGGCCTCTGGACAGGGATAAGACATGGGGATTCAAAGGCCTCTGGACAGGATAAGACATGGGGGATTAAAAGGCCTCTGGACAGGGATAAGACATGGATGATTCAAAGGCCTCTGGACAGGGATAAGACGGGGATTCAAAGGCCTCTGGACAGGGATAAGACATGGGGGATTCAAGGCCTCTAAACAGGGATAAGACATGGGGGATTCAAAGGCCTCTGGACAGGGATAAGACATGGGGGATTCAAAGGCCTCTGGACAGGGATAAGACATGGAGGATTCAAAGGCCTCTGGACAGGGATAAGACATGGGGGATTCAAAGGCCTCTGGACAGGGATAAGACATGGATGATTCAAAGGCCTCTGGACAGTGATAAGACATGGAGGATTCAAAGGCCTCTGGACAGGGATAAGACATGGAGGATTCAAAGGCCTCTGGACAGGGATAAGACATGGGGGATTCAAAGGCCTCTGGACAGGGATAAGACATGGGGGATTCAAAGACCTCTGGACAGGGATAAGACATGGAAGATTCAAAGGCCTCTGGACAGGGATAAGACATGGGGGATTCAAAGGCCTCTGGACAGGGATAAGACATGGGGGATTAAAAGGCCTCTGGACAGGGATAAGACATGGATGATTCAAAGGCCTCTGGACAGGGATAAGACATGGGGGATTCAAAGGCCTCTGGACAGGGATAAGACATGGGGGATTCAAGGCCTCTAAACAGGGATAAGACATGGGGGATTCAAAGGCCTCTGGACAGGGATAAGACTGGGGGATCAAAGGCCTCTGGACAGGGATAAGACATGGAGGATTCAAGGCTCTGGACAGGGATAAGACATGGGGGATTCAAAGGCCTCTGGACAGGGATAAGACATGATGATTCAAAGGCCTCTGGACAGGGATAAGACATGGGGGATTCAAAGGCCTTGGACAGGGATAAGACATGGAGGATTCAAAGGCTTGACGGATAAGACATGGGTGATTCAAAGGTCTCTGGACAGGGATAAGACATGGGGATTCAAAGGCCTCTGGACAGGGATAAGACATGGGGGATTCAAAGGCCTTGGACAGGGATAAGACATGGAGGATTCAAAGGCCTCTGGACAGGGATAAGACATGGGGGATTCAAAGGCCTTGGACAGGGATAAGACATGAGGATTCAAAGGCCTCTGTACTGGATACGACATGGAGGATTCAAAGGCCTCTGGACAGGGATGAGACATGGGGGATTCAAAGGCCCTGGACAGGGATAAGACATGGGGATTCAAAGACCTCTGGACAGGGATAAGACATGGAGGATTCAAAGGCTCTGGACAGGATAAGACATGGGGATTCAAAGGCCTCTGGACAGGGATAAGACATGATGATTCAAAGGCCTCTGGACAGGGATAAGACATGGAGGATTCAAAGGCCTCTGGACAGGGATAAGACATGGAGGATTCAAAGGCCTCTGGACAGGGATAAGACATGGGGGATTCAAAGACCTCTGGACAGGGATAAGACATGGGGGATTCAAAGGCCTCCGGAAAGGATAAGACATGGAGGATTCAAAGGCCTTGGACAGGGATAGACATGGGGATTCAAATGCCTCGGACAGGGATAAGACATGGGGGATTCAAAGGCCTCTGGACAGGGATAAGACATGGATTATTCAAAGGCCTCTGGACAGGGATAAGACATGGGGATTCAAAGGCCTCTGGACAGGGATAAGACATGGGGGATTCAAAGGCCTCTGGACAGGGATAAGACATGGGGGATTCAAAGGCCTCTGGACAGGGATAAGACATGGAGGATTCAAAGGCCTCTGGACCCGATAAGACATGGGTGATTCAAAGGCTCTGGACGGGATAAGACATGGGGATTCAAAGGCGTCTGGACAGGGATAAGACATGGGGGATTCAAAGACTCTGCGACAGGGATATGACATGTATGATTCAAGCGCTCTGGACAGGGATAAGACATGGGGGATTCAAAGGCCTCTGGACAGGGATAAGACATGGGGGATTCAAAGGTCTCTGGACGGGATAGACAGGGATTCAAAGGCCTCTGGACAGGGATAAGACATGGGGGATTCAAAGGCCTCTGGACAGGGATAAGACATGGAGGATTCAAAGGCCTCTGGACAGGGATAAGACATGGGGGATTCAAAGGCCTCTGGACAGGGATAAGACATGGAGGATTCAAAGGCCTCTGTACATGGATAAGACATGAAGGATTCAAAGGCCTCTTGACAGGGATAAGACATGGGGGATTCAAAGGCCTCTGGACAGGGATTCAGACATGGGGGATTCAAAGACCTCTGGACAGGGATAAGACATGGAGGATTCAAAGGCCTCTGGACAGGGATAAGACATGGAGGATTCAAAGGCCTCTGGACAGGGATAAGACATGGATGATTCAAAGGCCTCTGGACAGGGATAAGACATGGGGGATTCAAAGGCCTCTGGACAGGGATAAGACATGGATGATTCAAAGGCTCTGGACAGGGATAAGACATGGGGATTCAAAGGCTCTGGACAGGGATAAGACATGGATGATTCAAAGGCCTCTGGACATGGATAAGACATGGGGGATTCAAAGGCCTCTGGACAGGGATAAGACATGGAGGATTCAAAGGCCTTTTGACACGGATAAGACATGGGTGATTCAAAGGGTCCTGGACAGGGATAAGACATGGGGGTTCAAAGGCCTTGGACAGGGATAAGACATGGGGATCAAAGACCTCTGGACAGGGATAAGACATGGAGGATTCAAAGGCCTCTGGACAGGGATAAGACATGGGGATTCAAAGGCCTCTGGACAGGGATAAGACATGGGGGATTCAAGGCCTCTGTACATGGATAAGACATGGAGGATTCAAAGGCCTCTGGACAGGGATAAGACATGGAGGATTCAAAGGTCTCTGGACAGGGATAAGACATGGGGGATTCAAAGGCCTCTGGACAGGGATAAGACATGGGGGATTCAAGGCTCTGGACAGGGATAAGACATGGAGGATTCAAAGGCCTCTGGACAGGGATAAGACATGGGGGATTCAAAGGCCTAGGACAGGGATAAGACATGGAATTCAAAGGTCTCTGGGGAAGGGATAGGACATGGGGATTCAAAGGCCTCTGGACAGGGATAAGACATGGAGGATTCAAAGGCCTCTGGACAGGGATAAGACATGGGGGATTCAAAGGCCTCTGGACAGGGATAAGACATGGAGGTTCAAAGGCTCTGGACACGGATAGCATGGGGATTCAAAGGCCTCTGGACAGGGATAAGACATGGGGGATTCAAAGCTCTGGACATGGATAAGCATGGGGGATTCAAAGACCTCTGGACAGGATAAGACATGGAGGATTCAAAGGGCTCTGGACAGGGATAAGACATGGAGGATTCAAAGGCCTCTGGACAGGGATAAGACATGGGGGATTCAAAGGCCTCTGGACAGGGAAAAGACATGGGGGATTCAAAGGCCTCTGGAGAGGGATAAGACATGGAGGATTCAAAGGCCTCTGGACAGGGATAAGACATGGAGGATTCAAAGGTCTCTGGAAGGATAAGACATGGGGGATTCAAAGGCCTTTGGACAGGGATAAGACATGGAGGATTCAAGGCCTCTGGACAGGAATAAGACATGGGGGATTCAAGGCTCTGGACAGGGATAAGACATGGAGTATGCAAGGCCTCTAGACAGGAATAAGACATGGAGGATTCAAGGCCTCTGAACAGGGATAAGACATGGAGGATTCAAAGGCCTCTGGACAGGGATAAGACATGGGGGATTCAAAGGCCTCAGGACAGGGATAAGACATGGGGGATTCAAATGCCTCTGGACAGGGATAAGACATGGGGGATTCAAAGGCCTCTGGACAGGGATAAGACATGGATGATTCAAAGGCCTCTGGACAGGGATAAGACATGGGGGATTCAAAGGCCTCTGGACAGGGATAAGACATGGGGGATTCAAAGGCCTCTGGACAGGGATAAGACATGGGGGATTCAAAGGCCTCTGGACAGGGATAAGACATGGAGGATTCAAAGGCCTCTGGACACGGATAAGACATGGGTGATTCAAAGGCCTCTGGACAGGGATAAGACATGGGGGATTCAAAGGCGTCTGGACAGGAATAAGACATGGGGGATTCAAAGACCTCTGGACAGGGATATGACATGTATGATTCAACGGCCTCTGGACAGGGATAAGACATGGGGGATTCAAAGGCCTCTGGACAGGGATAAGACATGGGGGATTCAAAGGTCTCTGGACAGGGATAAGACATGGGGGATTCAAAGGCCTCTGGACAGGGATAAGACATGGGGGATTCAAAGGCCTCTGGACAGGGATAAGACATGGAGGATTCAAAGGCCTCTGGACAGGGATAAGACATGGGGGATTCAAAGGCCTCTGGACAGGGATAAGACATGGAGGATTCAAAGGCCTCTGTACATGGATAAGACATGAAGGATTCAAAGGCCTCTTGACAGGGATAAGACATGGGGATTCAAAGGCCTCTGGACAGGGATTCAGACATGGGGGATTCAAAGACCTCTGGACAGGGATAAGACATGGAGGATTCAAAGGCCTCTGGACAGGGATAAGACATGGGGATTCAAAGGCCTCTGGACAGGGATAAGACATGGATGATTCAAAGGCCTCTGGACAGGGATAAGACATGGGGGATTCAAAGGCCTCTGGACAGGGATAAGACATGGAGATTCAAAGGCCTCTGGACAGGGATAAGACATGGGGGATTCAAAGGCCTCTGGACAGGGATAAGACATGGAGGATTCAAAGGCCTTTTGACACGGATAAGACATGGGTGATTCAAAGGTCTCTGGACAGGGATAAGACATGGGGGATTCAAAGGCCTCTGGACAGGGATAAGACATGGGGGATTCAAAGACCTCTGGACAGGGATAAGACATGGAGGATTCAAAGGCCTCTGGACAGGGATAAGACATGGGGGATTCAAAGGCCTCAGGACAGGGATAAGACATGGAGGATTCAAAGGTCTCTGGACAGGGATAGGACATGGGGGATTCAAAGGCCTCTGGACAGGGATAAGACATGGAGGATTCAAAGGCCTCTGGACAGGGATAAGACATGGGGGATTCAAAGGCCTCTGGACAGGGATAAGACATGGAGGATTCAAAGGCCTCTGACACGGATAAGACATGGGTGATTCAAAGGCCTCTGGACAGGGATAAGACATGGGGGATTCAAAGGCCTCTGGACAGGGATAAGACATGGGGGATTCAAAGACCTCTGGACAGGGATAAGACATGGAGGATTCAAAGGGCTCTGGACAGGGATAAGACATGGAGGATTCAAAGGCCTCTGGACAGGGATAAGACATGGGGATTCAAAGGCTCTGGACAGGAAAAGACATGGGGATTCAAAGGCCTCTGGAGAGGGATAAGACATGGAGGATTCAAAGGCCTCTGGACAGGGATAAGACATGGAGGATTCAAAGGTCTCTGGACAGGGATAAGACATGGGGGATTCAAAGGCCTTTGGACAGGGATAAGACATGGAGGATTCCAAGGCCTCTGGACAGGAAAAGACATGGGGGATTCAAGGCCTCTGGACAGGGATAAGACATGGAGTATGCAAGGCTCTGGACAGGAATAAGACATGGAGGATTCAAGGCCTCTGAACAGGGATAAGACATGGAGGATTCAAAAGCCTCTGGACAGGGATAAGACATGGGGGATTCAAAGGCCTCAGGACAGGGATAAGACATGGAGGATTCAAAGGTCTCTGGACAGGGATAGGACATGGGGGATTCAAAGGCCTCTGTACATGGATAAAGACATGGAGGATTCAAAGGCCTCTGGACAGGGATAAGACATGGGGATTCAAAGGCCTCTGGACAGGGATAAGACATGGAGGATTCAAGGCCTCTGGACAGGATAAGACATGGGGATTCAAAGGCCCTGGACAGGGATAAGACATGGGGGTTCAAGGCTCTGGACAGGGATAAGACATGGGGGATTCAAAGACCTCTGGACAGGGATAAGACATGGAGGATTCAAAGGGCTCTGGACAGGGATAAGACATGGAGGATTCAAAGGCCTCTGGACAGGGATAAGACAAGGGGGATTCAAAGGCCCTGACAGGGATAAGACATGGGGATTCAAAGGCCTCTGGACAGGGTAAGACATGGAGGATTCAAGGCCTCTGGACAGGGATA
>NW_024059009.1:155069-170069 GCF_016432855.1 Salvelinus namaycush
GCTGGTCAAGGGCAGTCAGGTCTGGAGAGAACCAAGGGCTATAACTGTTCCTGGTTCTAAGTTTCTTGAATGGGGCATGCTTATTTAAGATGGTGAGGAGGCTGTATCTGGACTTAGTTCTTTTAGTATCAAACTATAATTAGTGCAAGCCTGATGGAGACTCTGAGAAAGAGAGAGAGAAGGAGGGAGAGAGAGGGAGGGAGAGAGAGCGAGAGAGAGGGAGAGGGAGGGCGAGAGAGAGCGAGAGAGAGAGAGAGAGAGAGACAAAGACAGAGAGACTAAGGCAGAGACAGTGACAGAGAGAAAGAGACAGAGAAATGCTTTTTTAGTGATTTTGTGATTATGCCGTATTACAGTTTGTGGTATATTTTCACAACTAAGCACAAAAATCTAAACAGATCATCAAAATGGCTCATGTTTCAAAAATTGCATTTTCAAATGACTGAGTACAACAAATAAAATCACAGGTATTTGTTCACTGCACCAAATACCTTTTTCAGTTTGGATACAAGAATCTGATTACAATATTACCCCTGACTCATTTTATGGTTTTTCCTGTCGTGTAGGAATACCTATTTCTTTGTTAACGGATCAACACAGAATAGCCGCATGTGCGTGCGCTCTCTCAAATCGTTTTGGAGAAAATATTTATATTTTAATCAGGTTTGTTCAATTGTATTCTTCATACTATTAAAATAATATAAAAATAATGCCATGGAATTCTAAGCAAATCTTGTCTGCTAAATGAACTAGTGTAGCCCACAGCCATATGGCATAGCCAGATCACGGCCTAACATAATGTCACGTTCCTGACCTTATTTTCCTTTGTTTAGCTTTGTTTAACTGGTCAGGACGTGAGCTGGGTGGGCAGTCTATGTTATGTGTTTCTATGTTTTGGGTCATTGTTTATTAGCCTTATATGGTTCTCAATCAGGGGCAGGTGTTTGACGTTTCCTCTGATTGAGAACCATATTTAGGTAGGCTGTTCACACCGTTTGTTTGTGGGTGATTGTCTTCCGTGTCAGTTTATGTACCACACGGGACTGTTTCGTTGAGACAGAGGAAAAAGCGATGGAGAGACAGAGAAAAAGAGATGGAGAGACAGAGAGAGAGATGGAGAGACAGAGAAAGAGAGATGGAGAGACAGAGAAAGAGAGATGGAGAGACAGAGAAAGAGAGATGGAGAGACAGAGAAAGAGAGATGGAGAGACAGAGAAAGAGAGAGGAAAGGAAAAGAGAGATGGAGAGACAGAGAAAGAGAGATGGAAGAGAGAGAAAAAGAGATGGAGAGACAGAGAAAAAGAGATGGAGAGAGAGAAAGAGAATGGAGAGACAGAAGAAGAGAGATGAGAGACAGAGAAAAAGAGATGGAGAGACAGAGAAAGAGAGATGGAGAGACAGAGAAAAAGAGATGGAGAGACAGAGAAAAAGAGATGGAGAGACAGAGAAAGAGAGATGGAGAGACAGAGAAAGAGAGATGGAGAGACAGAGAAAGAGAGATGGAGAGACAGAGAAAAAGAGATGGAGAGACAGAGAAAAAGAGATGGAGAGACAGAGAAAAGAGATGGAGAGACAGAGAAAAGAGAGATGGAGAGACAGAGAAAGAGAGATGGAGAGACAGAGAAAAAGAGATGGAGAGACAGAGAAAAAGAGATGGAGAGAGAGGAAAAAGAGATGGAGAGAGAGAAAAAGAGATGGAGAGACAGAGAAAGAGAGATGGAGAGAGAGAAAGAGAGATGGAGAGACAGAGAAAGAGAGATGGAGAGACAGAGAAAGAGAGATGGAGAGACAGAGAAAGAGAGATGGAGAGACAGAGAAAAAGAGATGGAGAGACAGAGAAAAGAGAGATGGAGAGACAGAGAAAGAGAGATGGAGAGAGAGAGAAAAAGAGATGGAGAGACAGAGAAAAAGAGATGGAGAGAGAGAAAGAGAGATGGAGAGACAGAGAAAGAGAGATGAGAGACAGAGAAAAAGAGATGGAGAGACAGAGAAAGAGAGATGGAGAGACAGATAAAAAGAGATGAGAGACAGATAAAAAGAGATGGAGAGACAGAGAAAAAGAGATGGAGAGACAGATAAAAAGAGATGAGAGACAGAGAAAAAGAGATGGAGAGACAGAGAAAGAGAGATGGAGAGACAGAGAAAGAGAGATGGAGAGAGAGAAAAGGAGATGGAGAGACAGAGAAAGAGAGATGGAGAGAGAGAAAAGGAGATGGAGAGACAGAGAAAGAGAGATGGAGAGACAGAGAAAAAGAGATGGAGAGACAGAGAAAAAGAGATGGAGAGACAGAGAAAAGAGAGATGGAGAGACAGAGAAAGAGAGATGGAGAGACAGAGAAAAAGAGATGGAGAGACAGAGAAAAAGAGATGGAGAGAGAGGAAAAAGAGATGGAGAGAGAGAAAAAGAGATGGAGAGACAGAGAAAGAGAGATGGAGAGAGAGAAAGAGAGATGGAGAGACAGAGGAAAGAGAGATGGAGAGACAGAGAAAGAGAGATGAGAGAAGAGAGAAGAGAGATGGAGAGACAGAGAAAGAGAGATGGAGAGACAGAGAAAAAGAGATGGAGAGACAGAGAAAAGAGAGAGGAGAGACAGAAAGAGAGATGAGAGACAGAAAGAGAGATGAGAGACAGAAAGAGAGATGAGAGACAGAAAGAGAGAGGAGAGACAGAAAGAGAGATGAGAGACAGAAAGAGAGAGGAGAGACAGAAAGAGAGAGGAGAGACAGAAAGAGAGATGAGAGACAGAAAGAGAGATGAGAGACAGAAAGAGAGATGAGAGACAGAAAGAGAGATGAGAGACAGAGAAAAAGAGATGGAGAGACAGAGAAAGAGAGATGGAGAGACAGAGAAAGAGAGATGGAGAGAGAGAAAAGGAGATGGAGAGACAGAGAAAGAGAGATGGAGAAAAAGAGATGGAGAGACAGAGAAAAAGAGATGGAGAGATGGAGAAAGAGAGATGGAGAGACAGAGGAAAAGAGATGGAGAGACAGAGGAAAAGAGATGGAGAGACAGAGGAAAAGAGATGGAGAGACAGAGGAAAAGAAATGGAGAGACAGAGAAAGAGAGATGGAGAGACAGAGAAAGAGAGATGGAGAGACAGAGAAAAAGAGAAGGAGAGACAGAGAAAGAGAGATGGAGCGACAGATAAAAAGAGATGGAGAGACAGAGAAAAAGAGATGGAGAGACAGAGAAAGAGAGATGGAGAGACAGAGAAAGAGAGATGGAGAGACAGAGAAAGAGAGA
The DNA here is from genome assembly GCF_016432855.1 of Salvelinus namaycush. NCBI lineage: Eukaryota > Metazoa > Chordata > Actinopteri > Salmoniformes > Salmonidae > Salvelinus > Salvelinus namaycush. The sequence continues at coordinate 158,314 of NW_024059009.1, forward strand.
TGGAGAGAGAGAAAAGGAGAGATGGAGAGACAGAGAAAGAGAGATGGAGAGACAGAGAAAAGGAGATGGAGAGACAGAGAAAAAGAGATGGAGAGACAGAGAAAGAGAGATGGAGAGACAGAGAAAGAGAGATGGAGAGACAGAGAAAGAGAGATGGAGAGACAGAGAAAGAGAGATGTTAAAGAAAAAGCACACAATATTTTATTACTGCCCTCCCCTGATGTCCCCCTGATGTCCCCCTGATGTCCTCCCCTGATGTCCTCCTATGATGTCCTCCCATGATGTCCTCCCCTGATGTCCCCCTGATGTCCTCCCCTGATGTCCTCCCATGATGTCCTCCCATGATGTCCTCCCCTGATGTCCCCTGATGTCCTCCCTGATGTCCCCCTGATGTCCTCCCCTGATGTCCCCCTGATGTCCTCCCCTGATGTCTCCCTGATGTCCCCCTGATGTCCTCCCCTGATGTCCCCCTGATGTCCCCCTGATGTCCTCCCCGATGTCCTCCATGAATGTCCTCCCCAGACATGGGGGATTCAAAGGCCTCAGGACAGGGATAAGACATGGAGGATTCAAAGGTCTCTGGACAGGGATAGGACATGGGGGATTCAAAGGCCTCTGGACAGGGATAAGACATGGAGGATTCAAAGGCCTCTGGACAGGGATAAGACATGGGGGATTCAAAGGCCTCTGGACAGGGATAAGACATGGAGGATTCAAAGGCCTCTGGACAGGGATAAGACTTTGGGGATTCAAAGACCTCTGGACAGGGATAAGACATGGAGGATTCAAAGGGCTCTGGACAGGGATAAGACATGGAGGATTCAAAGGCCTCTGGAGAGGGATAAGACATGGAGGATTCAAAGGCCTCTGGACAGGGATAAGACATGGAGGATTCAAAGGTCTCTGGACAGGGATAAGACATGGGGGATTCAAAGGCCTTTGGACAGGGATAAGACATGGAGGATTCCAAGGCCTCTGGACAGGAATAAGACATGGGGGATTCAAGGCCTCTGGACAGGGATAAGACATGGAGTATGCAAGGCCTCTGGACAGGAATAAGACATGGAGGATTCAAGGCCTCTGAACAGGGATAAGACATGGGGGATTCAAAGGTCTCTGGACAGGGATAAGACATGGGGTATTCAAAGGCCTTTGGATAGGGATAAGACATGGAGGATTCCAAGGCCTCTGGACAGGGATAAGACATGGGGGATTCAAGGCCTCTGGACAGGGATAAGACATGGAGTATGCAAGGCCTCTGGACAGGAATAAGACATGGGGGATTCAAAGGCCTCTGGACAGGGATAAGACATGGAGGATTCAAGGCCTCTGGACAGGGATAAGACATGGAGGATTCAAGGCCTCTGAACAGGGATAAGACATGGGGGATTCAAGGCCTCTGGACAGGGATAAGACATGGGGGATTCAAGACCTCTGGACAGGGATAAGACATGGGGGATTCAAAGGTCTCTGGACAGGGATAAGACATGGGGGATTCAAGGCCTCTGTATTTGGGTGGGAGGGGGGCTGTGAAACTCTCATGCAATTGTTGGGCTCAAGAGTTTCCACACATTTCCACACACTGACTTCACACTTCAGTACTAATTGAAGGTGTCACCAGGTCTGTTGTGTCCTAGCAGCTTGGTTGCTTTTTAAGTCCCTGTGGAAATATCTACGTTTATCTAAATTTATCCAACTCTAATTCTATTTTTATTTGTAGAAGACCTCAGGAGCCCATGAGCTCTCTCTCTCTCTCTCTCTCTCTCTCTCTCTCTCTCTCTCTCTCTCTCTCTCTCTCTCTCTCTCTCTCTCTCAATTCAATTCAATTCAATTCAAGGGGCTTTATTGGCATGGGAAACATGTGTTAACATTGCCAAAGCAAGTGAGGTCTCTCTCTCTCTCTCTCTCTCTCTCTCTCTCTCTCTCTCTCTCTCTCTCTCTCTCTCTCTCTCTCTGTCTTCTCTCTCTCTCCCTCTACTGTACCCCTCTCTCATCTCTGTCTGCTGTGTGTGTGTGAAAGCAGTGTGTGCTTCTATCATCTTTTCCCCATCTTCCTGTGTGAGGGTGTGTAGCCTACCTCGTCTCTGCCTAGCAGGGCTGATTCCATATTCATGTTGCCCTACTTACAGTATGTTCTTCCCTGCCTCTGGACAAAGAGAGAAGGACGGAGACAGAGAGAGAATATATAGTATGTGTCATTCAGCACGTCTCTTGTCCGTCCTGTTTGTTGCCAGACCTCCCAGTGTAGCGTGTCTCTGTTGTATTTAACATGCCCCAGTCTCTCCACCAGTAGGACTTGGACTACTACCATAGAAGTGTATCTCTTCAGCAGGCGTGTTTGTTGTTGTCAGCTGAGCCACACAGGAACTAGTTGGAGGAAGTTCTCTGTGGATGTGTGTGTGTCATAAGGAGACCGTTGACTTCAGACCGGTGGCATCGGCCGACAGCTCTGCAGCTAATCTTCTGCCCCAGATCTGGGGCCAAGGCCAGGGATAACTGCCTGTGTGTGTGTGTGTGTGTTGTGTAGCAGAGGTCAGGTCTACCAGCCTGCTGAGGCTCAGAGTGATGTTAATTCTGAGCTCCAGGGTTAATGGAGGTGGGAGGAGGGGCTCTCTGATGTGTTTTTACCCGTTTAGGAGCAGCCTGGGCTCAGTAGTTGTGACTCACAGGCCCCCCTGCTGCCTCCACCCTGGAGCTCCGATTCCAGGAGACTGCCTTGGGAAGAAATATAACGTAGAAATACACACACACACACACACACACTCACACACACACACACACACACACACACACACACACACACACACACACACACACACACACACACACACACACACACACACACACACACACACACACACACACACACACACACACACACACATACACACACATGCTTGCACATACACACGTACGCACACACATACATGCACACATTCACATATGCACACACATAGACACACAAATTGCTTGCCTTTGTCCACCTCATCTCTCTTGCTCTTAGAGCACTGAGGTTTTAATTGTAGTAATTATGATGATGAGAGTTATAATAATACTGATGGTGGAGATGGAGATATATATATATATATAGAGAGAGAGAGATGTAGATATATATATAGAGAGAGATGTAGAGAGACATGTAGATATATATATATATAGAGAGATGTAGAGAGACATGTAGATATATATATATATAGAGAGAGAGATGTAGAGAGACATGTAGATATATATATATATAGAGAGAGAGATGTAGAGAGACATGTAGATATATATATAGAGAGAGAGAGAGATGTAGAGAGACATGTAGATATATAGAGCGATATATAGAGATATGTAGAGAGATGTAGAGATATATAGAGAGATATATAGAGATATGTAGAGAGACATACTGTATATATATATAGGGCGATATATAGAGATATGTAGAGATATTTAGAGAGATGTAGAGATATATATATATTGAGAGATACAGTTGAAGTTGGAAGTTTACATACACCTTAGCCAAATACATTTAAACTCAGTTTTTCACAATTCCTGATATTTAATCCTTGTAAAAATTCCCTGTCAGTTAGTTAGGATCACCACTTTATTTTAAGAATGTGAAATGTCAGAATAATAGCAGAGAGAATTATTTATTTCAGCTTTTATTTCTTTCATCACATTCCCAGTGGATCAGAAGTTTACATACACTCAATTAGTATTTGGTAGCATTGCCTTTAAATTGTTTAACTTGGGTCACACGTTTCGGGTAAACTTCCGTCAATATGTTGGGTGAATTTTGGCCCATTCTTCCTGACAGAGCTTGTGTAACTGAGTCAGGTTTGTAGGGCTCCTTGCTCACACGCTTTTTCAGTTCTGCTCACAAATGTTCTATAGGATTGAGGTCAGGGCTTTGTGATGGCCACTCCAATACCTTGACTTTGTTGTCCTTAAGCCATTTTGCCACAACTTTGGAAGTATGCGTGGGGTCATTGTCCATTTGGAAGACCCAGAGAGATATGTAGAGAGATATGTAGAGATATGTAGAGAGATGTGTAGAGAGATATGTAGAGAGATGTAGAGAGATATGTAGAGAGATATGTAGAGAGATATGTAGAGATATGTAGAGAGATATGTAGAGAGATATGTAGAGAGATATGTAGAGAGATATGTAGAGATATGTAGAGATATGTAGAGAGATATGTAGAGATATGTAGAGAGATATGTAGAGAGATATGTAGAGATATGTAGAGATATGTAGAGATATGTAGAGATATATGTAGAGATATGTAGAGAGATATGTAGAGAGATATGTAGAGAGATATGTAGAGATATGTAGAGAGATATGTAGAGAGATATGTAGAGAGATATCTAGAGATATCTAGAGATATGTAGAGATATGTAGAGATATATGTAGAGAGATATGTAGAGAGATATGTAGAGATATGTAGAGAGATATGTAGAGAGGTATATAGAGATATGTAGAGAGATATGTAGAGAGATATGTAGGGAGATGTAGAGATATGTAGAGAGATATGTAGAGAGATATGTAGAGAGATATGTAGAGATATGTAGAGAGATATGTAGAGATATGTAGAGAGATATGTAGGGAGATATGTAGAGATATGTAGAGAGATATGTAGAGAGATATGTAGAGATATGTAGAGAGATATGTAGAGATATGTAGAGAGATATGTAGAGAGATATGTAGAGATATATGTAGAGAGATATGTAGAGAGATATGTAGAGATATTTAGAGAGATATGTAGAGAGATATGTAGAGATATGTAGAGAGATATGTAGAGAGATATGTAGAGATATGTAGAGAGATATGTAGAGAGATATGTAGAGATATGTAGAGAGATATGTAGAGATATGTAGAGATATGTAGAGAGATATGTAGAGATATGTAGATAGATATGTAGAGATATGTAGAGAGATATGTAGAGATATGTAGGGAGATATGTAGGGAGATATGTAGAGATATGTAGAGATATGTAGAGATATGTAGGGAGATATGTAGAGATATGTAGAGACATATATATATATATATATACACTACCGTTCAAAAGTTTGGGGTCACATAGAAATGTCCTTGTTTTTTAAAGAAAAGCCAATATTTTGTCCATTATAATATCATCAATTTGATCAGAAATACAGTGTAGACATTGTTAATGTAAATGACTATTGTTGCTGGAAACGGCAGATTTTTTATGGAATATCTACATAGGCTTATGGAGGCCCATTATCAGCAACCATCACTCCTGTCTTCCAATGACACGTTGTGTTAGCGAATCCAAGTTTATCATTTTAAAAGGCTAATTGATCATTAGAAAGCCCTTTTGCAATTACGTTAGCACAGCTGAAGCTGTTGTTCTGATTAAAGAAGCAATAAAACTGGCCTTCTTTAGACTAGTTGAGTTGAGTTCTTGTTACATCAGGTGAATGTTTTTTTGCACCGTAAAAGAAACATTGCAGAATCATCGGCACACCTGGACAGTTTTTGTGTTTTGGGAACATATCTTTTGTGACGTCTCCACAATGTTCTCACCAAGGACTGTTCCCACAACATAATGAAACATTCTGGGAACCTTTAAAGAACCGATTAAAATGTGTTCTAGGAACGTTCTTTAGGAATGTTCTTTCAACGTCAGGTGAATGTTTTATACAAACATTCTAAAACCATCAGCACGACTGGACAGTTTTTTAATGTTATGAGAACATTTGCCGAAACCTAACGAATGTTCTGGGAACTTTCACAGAAACAATTTTTGGTTTGCTGGGTAGGCAGCTGAACTCATCTTTCTAGACAATGTTTTGGTTCGTTGCTAGCTTGTTAACGATCTATCTGGCTCGTCAACTCATTTAAATATATATAATTACCACAACATATCTGAAATCATTTTAAGTTTGACTGTAGCAAACTTTTTGTTAATCATAATAGAAAACTAACACATTACAAGGTAATTATTTACAAAGTATGGCGAGCTAAAAATAAAATGAGGTAAGTTACTGTTGTGAATGTGAAGAAATATAAGCAGTGCTGTTGGAGGATTTTAGGACCTTATCAATGCTGTCGCTGTCAGGTTACCGTCGCAACAACAAGGTCAAAGTTGAATGTCTCTTGCGCCCCCACCCCTTCCCCGGTGCAGGCTACACACTGAATGTTTATAAGGGGTCAAGGAAGTGGTAAACATGGGACCGTTTGAAAGGGGATCATAAACAACTTTGCCAGCTTTCTTTATAGGCAACATACCATGATTTATGTCTGAATTAGGTAATAGAGAGAGAGAGAGGGAGAGAGAGAGAGAGATGAGATGGAGAGAGAGAGATGGAGAGAGAGAGAGAGAGAGAGGGACAGAGAGAGAGAGAGAGATGGAGGGAGAGAGGGATGAGATGGAGAGAGATGAAGAGAGGTAGAGAGAGATGAGAAGGAGAGAGATGGAGAAAGAAAGAGATGGAGAGAGGTAGAGAGAGGGAGAGAGAGATGAGATGGAGAGAGGGGGAGAGAGAGATGAGATGGAGAGAGGTAGAGGGAGGGAGAGAGAGATGAGATGGAGAGAGAGGGAGAGAGATATGAGATGGAGAGAGGTAGAGGGAGGGAGAGAGAGATGAGATGGAGAGAGGTAGCGAGAGTCAGCGAGAGATGAGATGGAGAGAGAGGGAGCGAAATGGGGAGAGAGATGGAGAGATGAAGTGTGTGTGCATGCATGTGTGAGTTATTGAGATGGAGAGAGAAATGAGAGAGAGAGATGGAGAGCGAGATGAGAGGGAGAGATGGAGAGAGAGATGAGAGATGGAGAGAGAGGGAGAGATGGAGAGAGAGATGAGAGGGAGAGATGGAGAGAGAGATGAGAGGGAGAGATGAGAGAGAGATGAGAGGGAGAGATGGAGAGAGAGATGGAGAGAGAGATGAGAGATGGAGAGAGAGGGAGAGAGCGATGAGAGATGTAGAAGAGGGAGAGAGATAAGAGGGTGTGTATGTGCTGTGTGGGACTCGTGACATAAATGGAAATCTGTTTTTCATGGCGGGCTCTGTTCTCATGGTAACTAGACTAATTCACCTGTCAATTCTACTTTACCCCGCCCCCCCCACCACACACACACACACAAACACACTTCCTTTTCGGATTTAAATTAATTTTGACGGACACAGTAGATCTCCCAGTAAAGAAGACAGGGAGGAGGTAGAGAGGACAGGGGATTTGAGTCGGCATGCTCCCAGCTAACAATTCCAGGGAGGCAACCTTTTTAGTATGTTTTTGGTGTTAAAGTTAGGAGAACATTCTGTTAATGTCAAACAGATCTTATCTAGAACGTGGTTACAACGTTCTCAGAATATAGAACTTTAAGAACATTCAAGAACATTCATGTGTCCAGTTTTCTGAGGGTTAGGAGACGTTGATAGAATATTCACCCTCAGAAAACTGGACACATGAATGTTCTTCCCTAGTTCCCATGAAATGTTTCTAAAACATGAATATCTTATATTCTGAGAACATGGTAACCATGTCCTGTATATGTTTGGTGAACATGGTAACCATGTCCTGTATATGTTTGGTGAACATGGTAACCATGTCCTGTATATGTTTGGTGAACATGGTAACCATGTCCTGTATATGTTTGGTGAACATGGTAACCATGTCCTGTATATGTTTGGTGAACATGGTAACCATGTCCTGTATATGTTTGGTGAACATGGTAACCATGTCCTGTATATGTTTGGTGAACATGGTAACCATGTCCTGTATATGTTTGGTGAACATGGTAACCATGTCCTGTATATGTTTGGTGAACATGGTAACCATGTCCTGTATATGTTCAGTAAACATGGTAACCATGTCCTGTATATGTTTGGTGAACATGGTAACCATGTCCTGTATATGTTTGGTGAACATGGTAACCATGTCCTGTATATGTTTGGTGAACATGGTAACCATGTCCTGTATATGTTTGGTGAACATGGTAACCATGTCCTGTATATGTTCAGTAAACATGGTAACCATGTCCTGTATATGTTTGGTGAACATGGTAACCATGTCCTGTATATGTTTGGTGAACATGGTAACCATGTCCTGTATATGTTTGGTGAACATGGTAACCATGTCCTGTATATGTTTGGTGAACATGGTAACCATGTCCTGTATATGTTTGGTGAACATGGTAACCATGTCCTGTATATGTTCAGTAAACATGGTAACCATGTCCTGTATATGTTTGGTGAACATGGTAACCATGTCCTGTATATGTTTGGTGAACATGGTAACCATGTCCTGTATATGTTCAGTAAACATGGTAACCATGTCCTGTATATGTTTGGTGAACATGGTAACCATGTCCTGTATATGTTTGGTGAACATGGTAACCATGTCCTGTATATGTTTGGTGAACATGGTAACCATGTCCTGTATATGTTTGGTGAACATGGTAACCATGTCCTGTATATGTTTGGTGAACATGGTAACCATGTCCTGTATATGTTTGGTGAACATGGTAACCATGTCCTGTATATGTTTGGTGAACATGGTAACCATGTCCTGTATATGTTTGGTGAACATGGTAACCATGTCCTGTATATGTTTGGTGAACATGGTAACCATGTCCTGTATATGTTTGGTGAACATGGTAACCATGTCCTGTATATGTTTGGTGAACATGGTAACCATGTCCTGTATATGTTTGGTGAACATGGTAACCATGTCCTGTATATGTTTGGTGAACATGGTAACCATGTCCTGTATATGTTTGGTGAACATGGTAACCATGTCCTGTATATGTTTGGTGAACATGGTAACCATGTCCTGTATATGTTTGGTGAACATGGTAACCATGTCCTGTATATGTTTGGTGAACATGGTAACCATGTCCTGTATATGTTTGGTGAACATGGTAACCATGTCCTGTATATGTTTGGTGAACATGGTAACCATGTCCTGTATATGTTTGGTGAACATGGTAACCATGTCCTGTATATGTTTGGTGAACATGGTAACCATGTCCTGTATATGTTCAGTAAACATGGTAACCATGTCCTGTATATGTTTGGTGAACATGGTAACCATGTCCTGTATATGTTTGGTGAACATGGTAACCATGTCCTGTATATGTTCAGTAAACATGGTAACCATGTCCTGTATATGTTTGGTGAACATGGTAACCATGTCCTGTATATGTTTGGTGAACATGGTAACCATGTCCTGTATATGTTTGGTGAACATGGTAACCATGTCCTGTATATGTTCAGTAAACATGGTAACCATGTCCTGTATATGTTTGGTGAACATGGTAACCATGTCCTGTATATGTTTGGTGAACATGGTAACCATGTCCTGTATATGTTCAGTAAACATGGTAACCATGTCCTGTATATGTTTGGTGAACATGGTAACCATGTCCTGTATATGTTCAGTAAACATGGTAACCATGTCCTGTATATGTTTGGTGAACATGGTAACCATGTCCTGTATATGTTCAGTAAACATGGTAACCATGTCCTGTATATGTTTGGTGAACATGGTAACCATGTCCTGTATATGTTTGGTGAACATGGTAACCATGTCCTGTATATGTTTGGTGAACATGGTAACCATGTCCTGTATATGTTTGGTGACCATGGTAACCATGTCCTGTATATGTTTGGTGGGACGTTGATAGAATATTGTCTAGAACATAAATATCTTTAAGGGAAATTTCACAGTTTTCAGCTTCATATTCGTCTCCAGCATTTCCCCAACATTGACGGTGCTTTCGGAAAGTATTCAGACCCCTTTGTTACGTTACAGCCTTATTCTAAAAATGATTAAATAAATGGTTTTCATCATCAACCTAAACACAATACCCCATAATGACATCACAATACCCCATAATGACATCACAATACCCCATAATGACATCACAATACCCCACAATGACATCACAATACCCCATAATGACATCACAATACCCCATAATGACTTTACAGTATCCCATAATAACAAAGCCCAAACTGTTTTTTAGACATTTTTGCAAATTTATTAAACATAAAAAATAGAATTACCTTATTTACATAAGTATTTCCATTGATCATCCTTGAGATGTTTCTACAACTTGATTGGAGTCCACCTGTGATAAATTCAATTGACTGGACATGGAAAGGCTCACACCTGTCTATATAAGGTCCCACAGTTGACAGGACATGTCAGGGCAAATACCAAGCCATGAGGTTGAAGGAATTGTCCGTAGAGCTCCATGAAACAGGATTGTGTCAAGGCACAGATCTGGGGAAGGATACCAAAACATGGTGTGCGTGTTACCTAGGGGGGATGCTGGTGTGCGTGTTACCTAGGGGGGATGCTGGTGTGCATGTTACCTAGGGGGGATGCTGGTGTGCATGTTACCTAGGGGGGATGCTGGTGTGCGTGTTACCTAGGGGGGATGCTGGTGTGCATGTTACCTAGGGGGGATGCTGGTGTGCGTGTTACCTAGGGGGGATGCTGGTGTGCGTGTTACCTAGGGGGGATGCTGGTGTGCATGTTACCTAGGGGGGATGCTGGTGTGCGTGTTACCTAGGGGGGATGCTGGTGTGCGTGTTACCTAGGGGGGATGCTGGTGTGCGTGTTACCTAGGGGGGATGCTGGTGTGCGTGTTACCTAGGGGGGGTGCTGGTGTGCGTGTTACCTAGGGGGGATGCTGGTGTGCGTATTACCTAGGGGGGATGCTGGTGTGCGTGTTACCTAGGGGGGATGCTGGTGTGCGTGTTACCTAGGGGGGATGCTGGTGTGCGTGTTACCTAGGGGGGATGCTGGTGTGCGTGTTACCTAGGGGGGATGCTGGTGTGCGTGTTACCTAGGGGGGATGCTGGTGTGCGTGTTACCTAGGGGGGATGCTGGTGTGCGTGTTACCTAGGGGGGATGCTGGTGTGCGTGTTACCTAGGGGGGATGCTGGTGTGCGTGTTACCTAGGGGGGATGCTGGTGTGCGTGTTACCTAGGGGGGATGCTGGTGTGCGCCTTCCCACAGGACAACAACTCTAAGCACACAGCCAAGACAACGCAGGAGTGGCTTCGGGACAAGTCTCTGAATGTCCTTGAGTGGCCCAGCCAGAGCCCGGACTTGAACCCGATCAAACATCTCTGGAGAGACCTGAAAATAGCTGTGCAGCAACACTCCCCATCCAACCTGACAGAGCTTGAGAGGATCTGCAAAGAAGAATGAGAGAAACTCCCCAAATACAGGTGTGCCAAGCTAGTAGCGTCATATTAAAGAAGACTCGAGTGTCACGTTCCTGACCTGTTTTCCTTTGTTTTTGTATTTGTTTAGTATGGTCAGGGCGTGAGTTGGGGTGGGCATTCTATGTTATGTGTTTCTATGTTGGGTTCTTTTCTATTAGCCTTATATGGTTCTCAATCAGGGACAGGTGTTTGACGTTTCCTCTGATTGAGAACCATATTAAGGTAGGCTGTTCTCACTGTTTGTTTGTGGGTGATTGTTCCTGTGTCTGTGTCTGTCGCACCACACGGGACTGTTTCGTTTTCGTTCGTGTATGTGTTCGTTCCTGTTAGTGCGTTATGTTCTCTAGTTCAGGTTTGTTCACATCGTTTATTGTTTTGTAGTTATTCAAGTGTTCTTCGTGTTCGTCGTCTTGTTTAAATACATTTCATCATGTATTCCACCTACGCTGCATTTTGGTCCGATCCTTCTCGCCTCTCCTCATCCGAGGAGGAGGAAGAAATAGACGAACGTTACATCGAGGCTGTAATCGCTGCCAAAGATGCTCCAACAAAGTCCTGAGTAAAGAGT
>NW_024059009.1:180069-185069 GCF_016432855.1 Salvelinus namaycush
TATGTGTTCAATACAGGATTAAAACGATATGTAGCATGCCTTCTGTTTGATTGAAGCGCATGTCTAGGACACCAGGAGTGCCTCGACTCCAAGATGGCCGTATTTCTTCATTACACAAAGGAATAACCTCAACCTATTTCTCACAACTGTTGACATCAAGTGGAAGCCGTAGGAACTGCAAGCAAGTTGCTTAGAAATCTGGTGTCCCAATGAAATCTCATTGAAAAGACAGTGAACTCAAAAAATAAAAAAATCTGAATGGTTTGTCCTCGGGGTTTCGCCTGCTAAATAAGTTCTGTTATACCCACAGACATGATTCAAACAGTTTTAGAAACTTCAGAGTGTTTTCTATCCAAATCTACTAATAATATGCATATCTTATCTCCTGGCGATGAGTAACTGGCAGTTGAATTTGGGTATGTTTTTCATCCAAACGTGAAAATGCTGCCCCCTACCCTAGAGAAGTTAAACGGATGGTTTGAGTTTTAGAACGTGTTTTAAAACAGATGTGTGTGTTGGAGGACATTGATGGCCAACAGTCATTAGTAGATGGGATAGCAGCACAGATCTGTGTGTTGGAGGACATGGATGGCCAACAGTCATTAGTAGATGGGATAGCAGCACAGATCTGTGTGTTGGAGGACATTGATGGCCAACAGTCGTTAGTAGATGGGATAGCAGCACAGATGGAAACTTGTCAAATGTGTTATTCTGTTTAGTCTGCTACACACAAATACTGTTGTCAGATATGTCATTATCGCTCTCCTTCATGCTCTCTCTTTCTCCTCTCTCTCTCTCTCTTTCTTGTGTTTGTGTGTCTGCGCGTGTGGGCTATTTTTGGTGATGAATAAAGCCTGGTCATGTGAGGCATTTGAGAAAACGAGAGGAAGGAATGGAGATAAAGAATAAGAGAATGAGCCGAAGAGAAAGAGGGATATTAGCTTTTTGTTTATTGCCCAATAGCATGTGATATAGCTTAGCGCTAAATTCCGTTGCTAAGCCTCTTTGACCAATCAGGTGCTAGACAGTTTTAACTGCCAAAATACGACGTCATCATCCTCTCCCTGAGGTCACTGTGTCATTGTCTGCGTTCCCGTTCTCCATGGTCTTTTTTCATTTGGGACAAGTCTGCCCTCCTCCCTCTCTTCCGCCCTCTCTTCTCTTCCTCTCTCCTCCATCCTCTCTTCTCCCTCTTCTCTCATCTGCCCTCTCTCCTCCATCCTCTCCTCCGACCTCTCTCCTCTGCCCTCTCTCCTTTGCCCTCTCTCCTCAGTCCTCTCTCCTCTCCATACTCTCTCCTCCATCCTCTCCTCCGACCTCTCTCCTCTGCCCTCTCTCCTCAGTCCTCTCTCCTCCGTCCTCCCTCCTCCATCCTCTCTCCTCCGACCTCTCTCCTCCGTCCTCTCTCCTCCATCCTCTCTCCTCTGCCCTCTCTCCTCTGTCCTCTCTCCTCAGTCCTCTAGCTCCTCCATCCTCTCTCCTCCGACCTCTCTCCTCTGTCCTCTCTCCTCAGTCCTCTCTCCTCAGTCCTCTCTCCTCCATCCTCTCTGCTCCATCCTCTCCTCCAACCTCTCTCCTCTGCCCTCTCTCCTCAGTCCTCTCTCCTCCATCCTCTCTCCTCCGCTCTCTCTCCTCTGTCCTCTCTCCTCTGTTCTCTCTCCTCAGTCCTCTCTCCTCCGTCCTCTCTCCTCTCTCCTCCAACCTCTCTCCTCTGCCCTCTCTCCTCAGTCCTCTCTCCTCCGACCTCTCTCCTCTGCCCTCTCTCCTCAGTCCTCTCTCCTCAGTCCTCCCTCCTCCATCCTCTCTCCTCCGACCTCTCTCCTCTGCCCTCTCTCCTCTGCCCTCTCTCCTCAGTCCTCTCTCCTCCGTCCTCTCTACTTCGCCCTCTCTCCTCCTTCCTCTCTCCTCCGACCTCTCTCCTCTGCCCTCTCTCCTCTGCCCTCTCTCCTCCGTCCTCTCTCCTCCGTCCTCTCTCCTCCGCCCTCTCTCCTCCGTCCTCTCTCCTCCGTCCTCTCTCCTCCGTCCTCTCTCCTCCATCCTCTCTCCTTTGCCCTCTCTCCGATAAGTGGTTGAGTGGTTGAGGAATGTGTCAATTCGTTAGTAGGCAAACAGAAGATGATCCGCCCCTCCTCGATAGCGTCCTTTTGGCGAGGAAGCACAAGTTCTTCACGGAAGAGTTTTGTAATCTGCCCACCCACTGGGGATTCGTTTAAAAAAAAACTGAAATAAATCATCCTCAGCAGCCCCCCCCCTCTCAGACGATCCCACAGGTGAAGCAGCCAGCTGTGGAGGTCCTGGGCTGGCCTGGTTACACGTGGTCTGCAGTTTTGAGGCCGGTTGGATGTACTGCCTAATTCTCTAAAATGATGTTGGAGGCATTCTATTCTCTGGCAACATTCTCTGGTGAATGTTTCTGCAGTCAGCATGTCAATTTCACGCTCCCCTCAAAACCTGAGACATCTGTGGCATTGTGTTGTGTGACAAAACTGCACATTTTAGAGTGGCCTTTTATTGTCCCCAGCACAAGGTGCACCTGTGTAATGAAATGCTCACTAACAGGTAAATTAACAGATGTGTGCACAACATTTGAGAGAAATACGCTTTTTGTGTGTATGGAACATTTCTGGGATTTTATATTTCAGCTCATGAAACATGGGAACAACATTTTACATGTTGCGTTTATATTTTTGTTCAGTATAGCATAGTTTTATCAGAAATATATATAACTTTTTTCATGTTTAACTTTTTTTTTTTCTTGATGAAATTTACTGAGTAGGATGGTCCTCCCCTTCGTCCTATGAGAAACCTCCACTGGTCTACACTAATACACTAATCCACTGCTTTTAACTTCTCTCAGCTACGCATCCCTTTTACGGGATCACTTTCCTAAACAACCGCTAGAATTGCAGGGCGCCAAATGCAAAAATATTACAAAAAATATTTATAATCATGCAATCACAAGTGAAATATACCAAAACACAGCTTAGCTTGTTGTTAATCCACCTATCGTGTCAGATTTTGAAAATATGCTTTGCAGCGAAAGCAATCCAAGCTTTTGTGAGTGTATCAATCAATGCTACAACAGCTAGCCCCAAATGAGCATGGTCACGAAAGTCATAAAAGCAATAAAATGAATCGCTTATCTTAGATAATCTTCGGATGTTTCCACTCACGAGACTCACAGTTACACAACAAATGTTCTTTTTGTTCGATAAATATAACTTTTATCACCAAAAAACGCCATTTGGGTTGCGCGTTATGTTCAGAAAACTACAGCCTCGTTCCGGTCCTGAAAGGAAGAAGAAAATTACCAAACGTATCAGATAAAAAAAAATTACAATTTTTTTTTATAATCATACAATCACAAGTGAAATATACCAAAACACAGCTTAGCTTGTTGGTAATCCACCTATCGTGTCAGATTTTGAAAATATATTTTACAGCGAAAGAAATCCAAGCTTTTGTGAGTGTAGCTTTCAATGCTACAACAATTAGCCTTATATTAGCCTGGTTAGCTTGGTCACGAAAGTAAGAAAAGCAATAAAATGAATCGCTTACCTTTGATAATCTTCGGATGTTTCCACTCACGAGACTCCCAGTTACACAACAAATCTTCTTTTTGTTCGATAAATATTACTTTTATCACAAAAAACGCCATTTGGGTTGCGCATTATGCTCAGAAAATCAAAGTCGTGTTCCGTTCGACAAATTCCAAAAAGTATCCGTAATGGTCGTAGAAACATGTCAAATGTTTTTTATAATCAATCCTCAGGTTGTCTTTAACAACATAATCGATAATATTTCAACCGGACCATAACATATTCAATAAGAGACAAACGGAAAATGGTGAGCTCCTCTCGCGCGCGCAGGAACTATTGACTAGTTGACTAGTTTTGAAAAAACTTGTTCATTTAAAAAAATAAAAGCCTGAAACGAAACTATGTCTAAAGCCTGGTCACAGCCTGAGGAAAAGGAATCTGGTTGATACCCCTTTAAATGGAGGTTAGACGGGCCAGGGAACACCGTTTAAAAAAAAAAGAATATCACTTCCGGGTTACATTTTCTCAGGTTTTCGTTTGCAGAATAAGTTTTGTAAGTTTTCACAGACAATATTTTGACAGTTTTGGAAACTTTGGAGTGTTTTCTATCATAATCTGTAAATTATATGCATATTCTACGATCTGGGCCAGAGAAAATGTCCATTTACGTTGGGAATGTTATTTAAAAATATATATATATTCTGACCCCTAGCGCTAAGAAGTTATTTATTTATTTTTTATCTTTTATTTAACCAGGTAGGCTAGTTGAGAACACCTTTATTTAACCAGGTAGGCTAGTTGAGAACACCTTTATTTAACCAGGTAGGCTAGTTGAGAACACCTTTATTTAACCAGGTAGGCTAGTTGAGAACACCTTTATTTAACCAGGTAGGCTAGTTGAGAACACCTTTATTTAACCAGGTAGGCTAGTTGAGAACACCTTTATTTAACCAGGTAGGCTAGTTGAGAACACCTTTATTTAACCAGGTAGGCTAGTTGAGAACACCTTTATTTAACCAGGTAGGCTAGTTGAGAACACCTTTATTTAACCAGGTAGGCTAGTTGAGAACACCTTTATTTAACCAGGTAGGCTAGTTGAGAACACCTTTATTTAACCAGGTAGGCTAGTTGAGAACACCTTTATTTAACCAGGTAGGCTAGTTGAGAACACCTTTATTTAACCAGGTAGGCTAGTTGAGAACACCTTTATTTAACCAGGTAGGCTAGTTGAGAACACCTTTATTTAACCAGGTAGGCTAGTTGAGAACACCTTTATTTAACCAGGTAGGCTAGTTGAGAACACCTTTATTTAACCAGGTAGGCTAGTTGAGAACACCTTTATTTAACCAGGTAGGCTAGTTGAGAACACCTTTATTTAACCAGGTAGGCTAGTTGAGAACACCTTTATTTAACCAGGTAGGCTAGTTGAGAACACCTTTATTTAACCAGGTAGCCTAGTTG
>NW_024059009.1:195069-220069 GCF_016432855.1 Salvelinus namaycush
ACGAAAAGGAAAAATGGATCGGTGGCAGCCTGTAGGCCGGCGACGACGACCGCCGAGCACCCCCTGAACAGGGAGATGAGCCACCTTCGGTGGAAGTCGTGACAGACAGATGTGATTTGAAGTGCCTATTCTGCTTAGAGAGTGTCGAAGTCGTCCATGGTTGATAGTGTCAAAGATCTGTGTGAAGTTAATTTGGAGTGAATCACTTTTCCTGTTGTAGTAGGTCCTTTCCAACACAACTCAGAAGGGAGGGAACTATCTGACGATAGTCCTGAGGGATCTGATCTGACGATAGTCCTGAGGGATCTGATCTGACGATAGTCCTGAGGGATCTGATCTGACGATAGTCCTGAGGGATCTGATGATAGTCCTGAGGGAACTGATCTGACGATAGTCCTGAGGGAACTGATCTGACGATAGTCCTGAGGGATCTGATCTGACGATAGTCCTGAGGGAACTGATCTGAGGATAGTTCTGAGGGAACTGATCTGACAATTGTTCTGAGGGAACTGATCTGACCATAGTCCTGAGGGATCTGATCTGACGATAGTCCTGAGGGAACTGATCTGAGGATAGTTCTGAGGGAACTGATCTGACGATAGTCCTGAGGGATCTGATCTGACGATAGTCCTGAGGGAACTGATCTGAGGATAGTTCTGAGGGAACTGATCTGACGATAGTCCTGAGGGATCTGATCTGACAATAGTCCTAAGGGATCTGATCTGACTATCTGACTACACAACACTGTAAATGGGAAGGGAAAAATTGAACCGAACAACAAAATGAAATAATTAAAACAATTGTTTTAATTCAACCACCGTTACATTTCTCTTTGTCCCTCTGTCTCTCGCTCTCTTTTCCTCTCACTCTCTCTCTCTCTCTCTTTGCTATCTAGTCTCTCGCTCTCCTTCTCTATCCTCTCTCTCACTCTCTCTCTTTTACTCTATACTCTTTTACTCTCTCTCTCTCTCTCTCTCAGCTCTCTCTCTCTCACTCTCTCTCTTTTACTCTATACTCTCTCTCTCTCCTTCTTTCTAACTCTCCGCTCTCTCTCCTCTCTATCTCTCCTTCTCTCTCTCTCTCCTTCTCTATCCTTCTCTCTCTCACTCTCTCTCCTTCTCTCTTTCTCTCTCCCCCTTGTGTTGCCATTGTTTGCGTCATCCTCACCATACATTCTACTATGTGTACATGCCTGTCCTTTGATGTGTGTGTCTGTTACTGCATAAAACAGACATAATCTGAGACAATAACAGCGTGATGTGTTCTATCGTGTCTGGCCAACAGTGACCATACGGAGATGTTATATTATATATAGAGATGTTACATTGCGTTGCACCGGAAGTCATTCATTTCAATGGGGACCATCCGCAACGGAGTGGCATCGCAGTGCTCCCTTGTGTCCGAGGCTCCACTGTGAAACTCATGCTGCATACTTTGAATTTTCCCAAACTCTGCATGGTCTTCAGTCAGGCCATAGTCCGTCAATAGAACAGGAAGTTACCAAACCACAGTCCGGCCACAGTGTGTAAATAGAACAGGAAGTTACCAAACCACAGAATGTGTTAGCTAGCTAGCTAACATTAGCTGCTCTGTGTTAGCTAGCTAGCTAACGTTAGCTGCTCTGTGTTGGCTAGCTAGCTAACATTAGCTGCTCTGTGTTGGCTAGCTAGCTAACATTAGCTGCTCTGTGTTAGCTAGCTAGCTAACATTAGCTGCTCTGTGTTAGCTAGCTAGCTAACGTTATCTGCTCTGTGCTAGCTTAACTTGCTAGAAAGTAAGAGAATCAAGTTGAGGAAAATGTAACTAAACAATTTTTTTTTACTTATTACCTATAACCTAGTTGCAATCTCCCTAAATAAATGCATTCTCTGACGAGCGACAGGGTCTCCTCCATCTTGCGTTACAAACACTACAGTTGTCCGTCCAGTAGCGTATGAAAAGGACGTTCGGCCAACGGAATTACGTCTATTTGTTTACACAGTATTAGGCTATGTTTTCTACACCTCTATGCGTTTCTTTCTCTG
Organism: Salvelinus namaycush; assembly: GCF_016432855.1. Lineage (NCBI taxonomy): Eukaryota > Metazoa > Chordata > Actinopteri > Salmoniformes > Salmonidae > Salvelinus > Salvelinus namaycush. Next base: position 197,094 of record NW_024059009.1, read on the forward strand.
GTCAATAGTGTAATATCAAATTTCTCCGTTTTCTAAAACAGTGGTTCTCAAACTTCCCTTCCGGGAGCCCCCATCCGTTCCATGTATTTCATCTATTCCATAACTAGCACCCCTTATTCAACTTCTCAATTAATCATCAAGCCCTTAACTAAGAGAATCAGATGCTAGTTCAAGGATAGAACAAAACGGTGAAGTGTCTGTGGGTCTCAGACGAGAGGTTTTAAAACCACTGTTCTAACAGACACAACTTGTATATCTGAGCTTCCAGTCACATGACTTCCTCCTACCATCTTCAGTCACATGGCTTCCTCCTACCATCTTCAGTCACATGGCTTCCTCCTACCATCTTCAGTCACATGGCTTCCTCCTACCATCTTCAGTCACATGACTTCCTCCTACCATCTTCAGTCACATGGCTTCCTCCTACCCTCTTCAGTCACATGACTTCCTCCTACCATCTTCAGTCACATGGCTTCCTCCTACCATCTTCAGTCACATGACTTCCTCCTACCATCTTTAGTCACATGGCCTCCTCCTACCCTCTTCAGTCACATGACTTCCTCCTACCATCTTCAGTCACATGGCTTCCTCCTACCATCTTCAGTCACATGACTTCCTCCTACCATCTTCAGTCACATGGCTTCCTCCTACCATCTTCAGTCACATGACTTCCTCCTACCATCTTCAGTCACATGGCTTCCTCCTACCATCTTCAGTCACATGACTTCCTCCTACCATCTTCAGTCACATGGCTTCCTCCTACCATCTTCAGTCACATGGCTTCCTCCTACCATCTTCAGTCACATGACTTCCTCCTACCATCTTCAGTCACATGACTTCCTCCTACCATCTTCAGTCACATGGCTTCCTCCTACCATCTTCAGTCACATGGCTTCCTCCTACCATCTTCAGTCACATGACTTCCTCCTACCATCTTCAGTCACATGACTTCCTCCTACCATCTTCAGTCACATGACTTCCTCCTACCATCTTCAGTCACATGGCTTCCTCCTACCATCTTCAGTCACATGACTTCCTCCTACCATCTTCAGGCATATGACTTCCTCCTACCATCTTCAGTCACATGGCTTCCTCCTACCATCTTCAGTCACATGACTTCCTCCTACCATCTTCAGTCACATGACTTCCTCCTACCATCTTCAGTCACATGACTTCCTCCTACCATCTTCAGTCACATGACTTCCTCCTACCATCTTCAGTCACATGGCTTCCTCCTACCATCTTCCGTCACGTGACTTCCTCCTACCATCTTTAGTCACGTGACTTCCTCCTACCATCTTCAGTCACATGACGTCCTCCTACCATCTTCCGTCACGTGACTTCCTCCTACCATCTTCAGTCACGTGACTTCCTCCTACCATCTTCAGTCACGTGACTTCCTCCTACCATCTTCAGTCACGTGACTTCCTCCTACCATCTTCAGTCACGTGACTTCCTCCTACCATCTTCAGTCACGTGACTTCCTCCTACCATCTTCAGTCACATGACTTCCTCCTACCATCTTTAGTCACGTGACTTCCTCCTACCATCTTCAGTCACGTGACTTCCTCCTACACAGCACCAAACACAGTGAGGTCCCAAATGATTGACACCCTTGATAAAGATAAGTAATAATGACTGTATAAAATAAGTCATTGAAATACTGAGCTATAGGGAGCTCCAAAAGTCACTTTGAATGTAAATAAGAATATGATATGTTTCTAAACACTTGTACATTAATGTGGATGCTACTATGATTATGTATAATCCTAAATCCAGCTCTAGCCGGGCAGAAATTTGATGAACTGACTTGTTGGAAAGGTGGCATCCTATGACGGTATCACGTTGAAAGTCACCGAGCTCTTCAGTACGGGCCATTCTACTGCCAATGTATGTCTAAGGAGATTGCATTGCTGTATGCTCAATTTTATACACCTGTCAGCAATGGGTATTGCTGAAATAGCTGAGTCCACATACTTTTGTATATATAGTGTATTTGTCAGACAGAGAGAGAGAGAGAGAGAGAGAGAGAGAGAGAGAGAGAGAGAGAGAGAGAGAGAGAGAGAGAGAGAGAGAGAGAGTCTTTCAACCCCTTGTCCTTGGGTTGCTGGTCAACTCTCAAACTTATAGACAGACATGCTAAACAGTATAGACAGATAATAAACACAGTCACACACACAGAGGAAGGGATGCTGCAGGCTAGGAATGTTGCTATCTCACGCTACATTAGCTACAGTGGTCATTAGCTGACGCTAACATTCATCATGGGAGGTTTTACACAGTGCTTTCCAGGAGCAGTCAGACATTGGTCATCCGTTTTAAAACACGTGTTTAAAAAAAAATCCTGTATTGTCCCTTTAACATGATCTGTAACTCTATGGGAGGAGGTGGGAGTTGAGACCTTCAAACATGCATCCTTCTCTCCTCTCCTCGTTTCCTTCAAACATGCATCCTTCTCTCCTCTCCTCGTTTCCTTCAAACATGCATCCTTCTCTCCTCTCCTCGTTTACTTCAAACATGCATCCTTCTCTCCTCTCCTCGTTTCCTTCAAACATGCATCCTTCTCTCCTCTCCTCGTTTCCTTCAAACATGCATCCTTGTCTCCTCTCTTTGTTTACTTCAAACATGCATCCTTCTCTCCTCTCCTCGTTTCCTTCAAACATGCATCCTTCTCTCCTCTCTTCGTTTACTTCAAACATGCATCCTTGACTCCTCTCCTCGTTTCCTTCAAACATGCATCCTTGACTCCTCTCCTCGTTTCCTTCAAACATGCATCCTTGTCTCCTCTCTTTGTTTACTTCAAACATGCATCCTTCTCTCCTCTCCTCGTTTCCTTCAAACATGCATCCTTGACTCCTCTCCTCGTTTCCTTCAAACATGCATCCTTGACTCCTCTCCTCGTTTCCTTCAAACATGCATCCTTCTCTCCTCTCCTCGTTTCCTTCAAACATGCATCCTTGTCTCCTTTGCTCCTTGGCAGACGCACTGATCCAGTGACAGTTATGGTTTAGAGAAAGGCCTTGACCATTACCCTCCACCCATCCTAACATGTCAGACGAGTACGGAGGAAGGGAGATACGTTGGAGAGAAGTATAGAAACAGAGGCGTAGAATTGAAGGAGTTGAGATGCTTTAACCCTGCAGTTGAGTCACCTTGCTGTGTCCTCTCTATCCTCTCTGTGTTTACGTTATCCATATACTTAGGGGACAGTTTCCTATCTCCTTCTATGTCCTTCACACCCTCTCTCTTTCTGATCCCTCTCTCTCCCGTTCTCCCTCCGCCCACCCCTCTCTCTCTCTCTCTCTCTCTCTCTGAGTGAATTGATCCTGTGTTCTCTGAGCCCATTAGTAGAGATTAAAACAAGCCCCTGAACGAGGGATAGAATAAAAGGAGAGAATTAATTCTACCAGTATTGAGTTTTCCTTTCTCTCCTCTTGAGATGAACCAATTACCCAGACACACAAGGGGCTAATAATTTCCTCAACATTCCACAGACGTTTGTTCAACATTTCAATACCAATAAGGTATAATTTCAATCATTCTGTATATTTATCTTGCATAAGATTAACTTTAGCTTTCTTGTAAGTTTAAGAAAAAGCATCTGTCGTATTGGGTCATTTTTCAACCCTCCTTTAACATTTATATTGTACTGTATAAGCCTAATTGTGTAAGGTTAACGTTAGCTTTTGTGTAAGGTTGATAAGAACATATTCATGTCATTGGTTTAGCTCCAACCGTCCTGTAACATTTAAACAACATTTAAAGCTGTTACTTTTAGAGAAAGACCGATATGGATTTTTTTAGGGGCCGATACCGATTTTTGGGGGGGTCAAGGAGGTCGATTGCCTGTTATTTTAAGCCGATATTCAATTAGAAAATGTTGATGACACATTTTCCCAGAGACAGCCATGTGTACATTAATGCATCCATTTTAAAATCAAACAGTACAATTCACTTAGTTTTGACCATTCTAACTACATAGCGGTAATACATGTATTTGAATGGTAAATCTCTTGATAACCTGGGTAAATCAAGATGACATAGGCCTGCACACAATACAGGTGAAGGCATATTCAACTTACTGATCTTGTTTTAGCTGATCAGTGGAGTCTACAGACTACAAACATCTGTCTTTCATTTGGGACTTCCATTAGCCTACTGATCAACAACATTTACAAAGAAGCACCAGTCCAGCAGGTCACGCCTGTATGGAAGGACATCATATAGGCACTGCTGTTAGTTTGACAATATAAAATAACATCTATTCAATGCAAAACGGGTCCAACGTAACGTCATGACTTGTGATCACAGATGCTTATGAAACTAGTATTTTCTTTGTCATTTTCCATGATCAGGATTTTTTCTCTTTCTTTCGAATGTCAATCTCTAAACAACTCAATTGGCTTGTTCAGCTATCTGTCAAGAAATGGGCAGGTTGAAACTTGATCCTACAATTGGATTGGCTCATTTTTTTTCATTCAACCTTTATTTCACTAGGCAAGTCAGTTAAAAGAACAAATTCTTATTTACAATGACGGCCTACACCAGTTGTGTGCCACCCTATGGGACTCCCAATCACGGCCGGATGTGATACAGCCTGGATCCGAACCAAGGACTGTAGTGACGCCTCTTGCGCTGAGATGCAGTGCCTTAGACCGCCGCGTCACTCGGGTGCTGTTTACTGCTACTATGAGAACTAGATCAATGGCGATGACATTTCCTACCAAACCATAAATGTGCATAATATCTACCAAAGAGAGCGAGGGTAGGGAAATAGAGGAAACGATGATGCACGTTCTGTCTGAATGACTCAAATCTGCCCAATGAGAACACACACACTGATCTTTTCCTTTTTTCGGTCCATAAACATGCAGGAAGATTCGTAGGCAGCGAAATCTATTGCCAACCTTTTTTTTGTTGTTGATGCAATTTTTAAAACACTTCCTTCTTTCCCTATTACTACAATCTAATCCGACTGTCAATTTACAGATACAGATTGTGGCTGGTCAGATCAGCACACCAGTAAATAGCTCACATTACACCGCAAGTCAGATGGCTCATTGCCGAAAATGGCGCATGTTCAAAATGATAACAAGCTAACGTACAGGAACAGCGGTTCCTCCTTTAAAAGTTGCGAGCTTACACCGCGGGGGACTTAGAGGTACCCAGGGTCACGGCGTCATTGCTCCAGACCACCACCAGGGGGAGTTAGAGGTACCCAGCGTCACGGCTTCATTGCTCCAGACCACCACCAGGGGGAGTTAGAGGTACCCAGTGTCACGGCTTCATTGCTCCAGACCACCACAAGGGGGAGTTAGAGGTACCCAGTGTCACGGTTTCATTGCTTCAGACCACCACAAGGGGGAGTTAGAGGTACCCGGTGTCACGGTTTCATTGCTTCAGACCACCACAAGGGGGAGTTAGAGGTACCCAGTGTCACGGTTTCATTGCTTCAGACCACCACAAGAGGGAGTTAGAGGTACCCGGTGTCACGGTTTCATTGCTCCAGACCACCACAAGGGGGAGTTAGAGGTACCCAGTGTCACGGTTTCATTGCTCCAGACCACCACAAGGGGGAGTTAGAGGTACCCAGTGTCACGGTTTCATTGCTTCAGACCACCACAAGGGGGAGTTAGAAGTACCCGGTGTCACGGTTTCATTGCTTCAGACCACCACAAGGGGGAGTTAGAGGTACCCAGTGTCACGGTTTCATTGCTCCAGACCACCACCAGGGGGAGTTAGAGGTACCCAGCGTCACGGCGTCATTGCTCCAGACCACCACCAGGGGGAGTTAGAGGTACCCAGCGTCACGGCGTCATTGCTCCAGACCACCACAAGGGGGAGTTAGAGCACTCATTATTATGCATTTGGGTCCCGAGGTTTTTATATGACCAATCATATCGAAAGGGTTCCAATGATGAATTTTGACGCGAGCCACCCGTCCCTGGTGTCGTTCTTCAGTAAAGATGGCTGACAAAACATTACGGTGGAATCAGATATAAGTTGTTATAACGTCATAACGAGTCAAGCAAAACATTTACAATTGAGACGAATATGTTAGTTAATGTAGAGACAAACGTTTGTGCATAGGTTTTTGTCAGAAAGTTAATTGACGAAAATTGCTATTTAGCAAGTTATCTGACTAGCTAACAATAGCCAGCTAGCTAGTGTTAGGAGAATGAATTTGTAATTCGTGTTGTTTAATGTTTTAGTGACTCCTGAGAAAACCAGCAAACCAGGCTGTCATTTCGGGAAACAGTGGATGTAAAGAATCTAGCTAGCTAAAACATTTACTGCAAATTGAATGTACAATTGTGTAAGCTTGCCCTTGCAATGCAGCTGAAGTAACATAGCTAGCTAACTATTTACTCGCTTATTGTGTAGTGGAGGATAAAAATAACTGTATGCCTATGGATGTGTAGCTAGCTACAGTATGTAGCCGATCTGTGTATGGACCCTAAAACGTTAGGTTCTGAACTAATATTCATACCAATCTATGAACCTCAGCTATCATAGTTGTTGTATCAACTTCAAGTCTGAATGGCATTAATAAAGCCTATGGATAGAATATAATAACTTTATTGTGCCAAGGATGCACATCCTATATACACATGTACTGTAGTTATTACCACACATGAGATTCCCACATTGTAACCTGTACATTGAATATATTCACTGATCATGTACTCTTCCTTGGCAAATAAAGGTGTGGTTCAGGTATGAATCTCCGAGACATTCTTTTTTCAGTCATGTCAAACTCCATTATTTGAATGATGCTGTGTCTCCATGTATGTATTACAATTATACACTTCAACAGTGTTTACCACTCCTGCTCCTGGGACATCAATGATTACACATTGTAACTATGCAATAGACTAGAAACATGATTGATTTGTAATTCATATATACAGAAGAAAAAGAACGATGCATATCTAACTCCCTTCGTCTGCATTAATCTGAGGACACAGGATAGTATTTCAATGAGAAACTTCATTTCAACCAGTGGAGAATGTGAAACGCTTTACTGAAAGAAGTTCATTATCCAGGTGTTATAAATACATAATACATGCATTATAATTATGATAATTGTAAAACTATAAATACAAGTTCAATCTGTACTTCAATGCACATATGGTGTGCATTATAAAACGAGGAAGAAAGATGAGGTGGGGAGAGAGGTGTAGAAGACAGAAAGGGAAAGAGGTAAGAAGATGAGGTGGGGAGAGAGGTGTATAAGACAGAAAGGGAAAGAGGTAAGAAGACGAGGTGAGGAGAGAGGTGTAGGAGACAGAAAGGGAAAGAGGTAAGAAGACGAGGTGGGGAGAGAGGTGTAGAAGACAGAAAGGGAAAGAGGTAGAAGACCAGGTGAGGAGAGAGGTGTAGAAGACAGAAAGGGAAAGAGGTAAGAAGACGAGGTGGGGAGAGAGGTGTAGAAGACAGAAAGGGAAAGAGGTAAGAAGACGAGGTGGGGAGAGAGGTGTAGAAGACAGAAAGGGAAAGAGGTAAGAAGACGAGGTGAGGAGAGAGGTGTAGAAGACAGAAAGGGAAAGAGGTAGAAGACCAGGTGAGGAGAGAGGTGTAGAAGACAGAAAGGGAAAGAGGTAAGAAGTCCAGGTGGGGAGAGAGGTGTATAAGACAGAAAGGGAAAGATGTAAGAAGACGAGGTGAGGAGAGAGGTGTAGAAGACAGAAAGGGAAAGAGGTAAGAAAACCAGGTGGGGAGAGAGGTGTAGAAGACAGAAAGGGAAAGAGGTAAGACCAGGTGGGGAGAGAGGTGTAGAAGACAGAAAGGGAAAGAGGTAGAAGACGAGGTGGGGAGAGAGGTGTAGAAGACAGAAAGGGAAAGAGGTAAGACCAGGTGGGGAGAGAGGTGTAGAAGACAGAAAGGGAAAGAGGTAGAAGACGAGGTGGGGAGAGAGGTGTAGAAGACAGAAAGGGAAAGAGGTAAGAAGACCAGGTGGGGAGAGAGGTGTAGAAGACAGAAAGGGAAAGAGGTAGAAGACGAGGTGGGGAGAGAGGTGTAGAAGACAGAAAGGGAAAGAGGTAAGAAGACAAGGTGGGGAGAGAGGTGTAGAAGACAGAAAGGGAAAGAGGTCAGAAGACCAGGTGGGGAGTGAGGTGTAGGAGACAGAAAGGGAAAGAGGTGAGAAGACGAGGTGAGGAGAGAGGTGTAGAAGACAGAAAGGGAAAGAGGTGAGAAGACGAGGTGAGGAGAGAGGTGTAGAAGACAGAAAGGGAAAGAGGTAAGAAGACGAGGTGGGGAGAGAGGTGTAGAAGACAGAAAGGGAAAGAGGTAGAAGACGAGGTGGGGAGATAGGTGTAGAAGACAGAAAGGGAAAGAGGTAAGAAGACGAGGTGGGGAGAGAGGTGTAGAAGACAGAAAGGGAAAGAGGTAAGAAGACGAGGTGAGGAGAGAGGTGTAGAAGACAGAAAGGGAAAGAGGTAAGAAGACCAGGTGAGGAGAGAGGTGTAGAAGACAGAAAGGGAAGAGGTAAGAAGACCAGGTGAGGAGAGAGGTGTAGAAGACAGAAAGGGAAAGAGGTAAGAAGACCAGGTGGGGAAAGAGGTGTAGAAGACAGAAAGGGAAGAGGTAAGAAGACCAGGTGAGGAGAGAGGTGTAGAAGACAGAAAGGGAAAGAGGTAAGAAGACCAGGTGGGGAGAGAGGTGTAGAAGACAGAAAGGGAAAGAGGTAAGAAGACGAGGTGGGGAGAGAGGTGTAGAAGACAGAAAGGGGAAGAGGTAGAAGACGAGGTGGGGAGAGAGGTGTAGGATACAGAAAGGGAAAGAGGTAAGAAGACGAGGTGGGGAGAGAGGTGTAGAAGACAGAAAGGGAAAGAGGTAAGAAGACCAGGTGGGGAGAGAGGTGTAGAAGACAGAAAGGGAAAGAGGTAGAAGACGAGGTGGGGAGAGAGGTGTAGAAGACAGAAAGGGAAAGAGGTAAGAAGACCAGGTGAGGAGAGAGGTGTAGGAGACAGAAAGGGAAAGAGGTAAGAAGACCAGGTGAGGAGAGAGGTGTAGGAGACAGAAAGGGAAAGAGGTAAGAAGACGAGGTGAGGAGAGAGGTGTAGGAGACAGAAAGGGAAAGAGGTAAGAAGACGAGGTGAGGAGAGAGGTGTAGAAGACAGGAAGGGAAAGAGGTAAGAAGACCAGGTGAGGAGAGAGGTGTAGAAGACAGAAAGGGAAAGAGGTAAGAAGACCAGGTGAGGAGAGAGGTGTAGGAGACAGAAAGGGAAAGAGGTAAGAAGACCAGGTGAGGAGAGAGGTGTAGGAGACAGAAAGGGAAAGAGGTAAGAAGACGAGGTGAGGAGAGAGGTGTAGAAGACAGAAAGGGAAAGAGGTAGAAGATGAGGTGGGGAGAGAGGTGTAGAAGACAGAAAGGGGAAGAGGTAAGAAGACGAAGTGGGGAGAGAGGTGTAGGAGACAGAAAGGGGAAGAGGTAAGAAGACCAGGTGAGGAGAGAGGTGTAGGAGACAGAAAGGGATAGAGGTAAGAAGACGAGGTGAGGAGAGAGGTGTAGAAGACAGAAAGGGAAAGAGGTAAGAAGACCAGGTGAGGAGAGATGTGTAGAAGACAGAAAGGGAAAGAGGTAAGAAGACCAGGTGAGGAGAGAGGTGTAGGAGACAGAAAGGGAAAGAGGTAAGAAGACCAGGTGAGGAGAGAGGTGTAGGAGACAGAAAGGGAAAGAGGTAAGAAGACCAGGTGAGGAGAGAGGTGTAGGAGACAGAAAGGGAAAGAGGTAAGAAGACGAGGTGAGGAGAGAGGTGTAGAAGACAGAAAGGGAAAGAGGTAGAAGACGAGGTGGGGAGAGAGGTGTAGAAGACAGAAAGGGGAAGAGGTAAGAAGACGAAGTGGGGAGAGAGATGTAGGAGACAGAAAGGGGAAGAGGTAAGAAGACCAGGTGAGGAGAGAGGTGTAGGAGACAGAAAGGGAAAGAGGTAAGAAGACGAGGTGAGGAGAGAGGTGTAGAAGACAGAAAGGGAAAGAGGTAAGAAGACGAGGTGAGGAGAGAGGTGTAGAAGACAGAAAGGGAAAGAGGTAAGAAGACCAGGTGGGGAGAGAGGTGTAGAAGACAGAAAGGGAAGAGGTAAGAAGACCAGGTGGGGAGAGATGTGTAGAAGACAGAAAGGGGAAGAGGTAAGAAGACCAGGTGGGGAGAGAGGTGTAGAAGACAGAAAGGGAAAGAGGTAAGAAGACCAGGTGGGGAGAGAGGTGTAGAAGACAGATAGGGAATAGGTAAGAAGACCAGGTGGGGAGAGAGGTGTAGAAGACAGAAAGGGAAGAGGTAAGAAGACCAGGTGGGGAGAGAGGTGTAGAAGACAGAAAGGGGAAGAGGTAAGAAGACCAGGTGGGGAGAGAGGTGTAGAAGACAGAAAGGGAAAGAGGTAAGAAGACCAGGTGGGAAGAGAGGTGTAGAAGACAGAAAGGGGAAGAGGTAGAAGACCAGGTGGGGAGAGAGGTGTAGAAGACAGAAAGGGAAAGAGGTAAGAAGACCAGGTGGGGAGAGAGGTGTAGAAGACAGAAAGGGGAAGAGGTAAGAAGACCAGGTGGGGAGAGAGGTGTAGAAGACAGAAAGGGAAAGAGGTAAGAAGACGAGGTGGGGAGAGAGGTGTAGAAGACAGAAAGGGAAAGAGGTAAGAAGACGAGGTGAGGAGAGAGGTGTAGAAGACAGACAGGGAAAGAGGTAAGAAGACCAGGTGGGGAGAGAGGTGTAGAAGACAGAAAGGGAAGAGGTAGAAGACGAGGTGGGGAGAGAGGTGTAGATGACAGAAAGGGAAAGAGGTAAGAACAGCGGCAGACAGAATATGATTCATGAATTACAGTGCTACCCTAACATTCTCTTAGTTCATCACATTTGCGGTGTCTCCTAACCAGCGTTGGGCTCCCAGTCGGCCCGAAGGTTATCTTAAGAGCGGGTGAGGTGGCGATGACGGGACTGGCTTCCTCTCTCACATCAAAACATACCTGCAGACGAGTGACAGATGGATAGAGAGAGAGCATGATTATGCCTTGTTTTTTTTAAATTCTAATTTATTCTTATTTCAATGTAAAGCATCTCTTTAGATGCTTCAATGTAAAGCCAGTTCAGATGCGAGAGGGATTCACCAAAACAGCTGATATAACCTAGAGGATTTAGGGAGAAGGGGGAGAGGGATGAAGTGAAGAAGAGAGACTGTTATTTTGTGTGTGTGGTCTCACCCGGTGTCCATGAAGGCCTGATTCACACAGTCTCCTCTGAACAGTTGATGTTGAGATGTCTGTTACCTGAACTCTGTGAAGCATTTATTTGGGCTGCAATTTCTGAGGCTGGTAACTCTAATGAACTTATCCTCTGCAGCAGAGGTAATACTGGGTCTTCATTTCCTGTGGCGGTCCTCGTGAGAGACAGTTTCATCATAACGCTTGATGTTTTTTGCGACTGATAGACATGAAGGATTGTGTGACATTCATGTCTTAAAGTAATGCTGGACTGTCGTTTCTCTTTGCTTATTTGAGCTGTTCTTGCCATAATATGGACTTGGTCTTTGACCAAATAGGGCTATCTTCTGTATACCACCCCTACCTTGTCACAACACAAATGATTGGCTCAAACGCATTAAGAAGGAAAGAAATTCCACAAATTAACTTCTAACAAGGCACACCTGTTAATTGACATTCATTCCAGGTCACTATTTCATGATGCTGGTTGAGAGAAAGCCAAGAATGTGCAAAGCTGTCATCAAGGCAAAGGTTGGCTACTTTGAAGAATCTCAAATATAAAATATATTTGATTTTTGTTTAACACTTTTTTGGTTACTACATGATTCCATATGTGTTAATCCATAGTTTTGATGTCTTCCCTATTATTCTACAATGTAGAAAATAGTAAAAATAAAGAAAAAACCCTTGAATGAGTAGGTGTGTCCAAACTCTTGACTGGTACTGTAGCTATCTAGCTAACGCCACAGATGAAAGGATTATTTATCGTAATCTTTACCAACAGGTCACATAGCTATCTGCTTAGCTAGCTTGCTTATTTCATGCATGTCCGGGCATGTTGACACAAGCCTTCTTACTAGTGAATTAACTAAACTCATATTTGCAACAGGACTTTGATTTTGGTCACTGTGTCAATTCAGCCATTTTCTCAATACTGCACCTTTCTGTTGGAGAATGAGCTCGCTTGGCGCTGCTGATTTTCTCGGCTAGACATTCCTTGGCTTTGTGCTCGTGGCTCAGGCGGTGAGTGGTGGCTGACAGCAGCAGATTTTCTATGTAGCAGGACTATGAGGAAAGCCGATAGAGATAGACTAGAAATTATTGGTCGATCTCTAGTTATGTTAGAAAACATTTTTGGTCTCATTTGGTGAGTATTTCTAGAGACCTTAGAGGAGGAAGGATATATACAAAAGTATGTGGACACCCCTTGAAATTATTGGGTTCAATTTCAGCCAAGCCCGTTGCTGACAGGTGTATAAAAATTGAGCACACCGCCATGCAATCTCCATAGACAAACACTGGCAGTAAAATGGCCCGTACTGAAGATCTCAGTGACTTTGAAAGTGGCCCTGCCATAGGATGCCACCTTTCCAACAAGTCAGTTCGTCAAATTTCTGTGTAGGCCACACAGAACGGACTGAATTGCGTAGCGCGTAACAATTGTCTGTCCTCGGTTGCAACACTCACTACCGAGTTCCAAACTACCTTTGGAAGCAACGTCAGCACAAGAACTGTTCGTTGGGAGCTTCATGAAATGGGTTTCCATGGCTGAGTAGCCGCACACAAGCCTAAGATCACCATGCGCAATGCCAAGCGTCGGCTGGAGGGGTGTAAAGCTCTCCTCCATTGGACTCTGGAGCAGTGGAACCGCAGTGTCTGGAGTGATGAATCACACTTCACCATCTGGCAGTCCGACGGATGAATCTGGGTTTGGTGGATCCCAGGAGAACACTACCTGCCCCAATGCATAGTGCCAACTGTAAAGTTTGGTGGAGGAGGAATAATGTTTTTCATGTTTCTGGCTAGGCCAATTAGTTCCAGTGAAAGGAAATGTTAACCCTGCAGCATACATTGACATTCTAGATGATTCTGTGCTTCCAACTTTGTGGCAACAGTTTGTGGAAGGCCCTTTCCTGTTTCAGCATGACAATGCCCCCATGCACAAAGCGAGGTCCATACAGAAATGGTTTGTTGAGATCGGTGTGGAAGAACTTGACTGGCCTGCACAGAGCCCTGACCTCAACCTCAATGAACACCTTTGGGATGAATTGGAACGCTGACTGCAAGCCAGGCCTAATCGCCCAACATCAGTACCCAACCTCACTAATGCTCTTGTGGCTGAATGGAAGCAAGTCCCCGCAGCAATGTTCCAACATCTAGTGGAAAGACTTGTCAGACGAGTGGAGGCTGTTATAGCAGCAAACAGGTAACCAACTCTATATTAATGCCCATGATTTTGGAATGAGATGTTCGATGAGCAGATGTCCAGATACTTTTGGTCATGTAGTTCAAATCTTGATAGCTTGAATAGGTTACCATGACCACCAATACCATTTCCTGTATAGTACAGTGTGTGCTGGTCCTGTACAGTGTGTGTGTGTGTGTGTGTGTGCGTGCGCGCGCGCGTGCGTGTGTGTGTGAGTGTGCATGTGTACTGTATTGTGTGTGTGTGTTCAGTGCCAGTGTGTGTATATCTAGCTAGCACCGTGTACTATTTCCTGAATGTATTAAAGCATGTTGTCTACTCTAGTCCGTTCTGGCAGCCTATAGCCTTCTAGGGTTCTCAAACCTCTCCTCGGGGGCCCTCAGACCTTTTCACAATCTTGTTGTACCCCTGAACCCATGATTTAGGGGGCTGAAAGAAATGTAATTATAGAGAGATTCCAATAATCACATGGTCATTGTATCCTGGGTGGGAACAGAACTGGAATGTTATTTTAGTTTGTCAAGCTTTGTTTTTCCATCTCTCTGTGTGTGCGTGTGTGTGTGTGTGTGTGTGTGTGTGTGTGTGTGTGTGTGTGTGTGTGTGTGTGTGTGCGTGCGTGCGTGCGTGCGTGCGTGCGTGCGTGCGTGCGTGCGTGCGTGCGTGCGTGCGTGCGTGCGTGCGTGCGTGCGTGCGTGCGTGCGTGCGTGCGTGCGTGCGTGCGTGCGTGCGTGTGTGTGTGTGTCAGGAGGCTAGAGACAGAGAGAGATTGTCTTATTCTCCCTTTTACAGAGAGACAGAAAGATAGAGACAGAGAGAGAGACAGTCAGACAGAGAGTGAGAGAGACAGAGAGAGACAGAGAGACACAGAGAGAGAGAGAGAGAAAGGTGGAGACAGACAGAGAGGGGGAGAGAGAGAGAGACAGAGAGAGAGAGTGTGCGAGGGACAGAGAGAGACAGAGAGAGAGCGAGGGAGAGAGGGAGAAAGGGGGAGAGAGACAGAGGAAGAGCGTGAGAGGGAGAGAGGGGGAGGAGAGAGAGATAGAGCGGGAGAGAGAGAAAGGGATAGTGTGAGAGGTGTATTATGTATTTACCATTGTGTTCTGTGTTGCCTGCAGCATTAGAAGGGCTCTTCAACAGTAATCAGCATCTATCAGACAATATGTCCCAAACAACACCCTATTCCCTACATAGTACACTACTTTTAAACATGGCCCAATGAGTTTTAGTCAAAAGAAGTGTAGTATGTAGGGAATAGGGTGACATTTGTCACACACTTCGTTCTCCTCCACTTCACTAAATGATGATTTCTTTTCATTTTTCTTCCCCATTTTCCCTCTCAATTTCTCTTACCTCCCTCCCTCCATATCACTCTCTCTCTGTCTCTGTCTCTCTCTCTGTCTCTCTCTCTCTCTCTCTCTCTCTCTCTCTCTCTCTCTCTCTCTCTCTCTCTGTCTGTCTGTCTGTCTCTCTCTCTCTCTCTCTCTCTCTCTCTCTCTCTCTCTCTCTCTCTCTCTCTCTCTCGCTCTGTCTGTCTGTCTGTCTGTCTGTCTGTCTGTCTGTCTGTCTGTCTGTCTGTCTGTCTGTCTGTCTGTCTGTCTGTCTGTCTGTCTGTCTGTCTGTCTGTCTGTCTGTCTGTCTGTCTGTCTGTCTCTCTCTCTGTCTCTGTCTCTCTATCTCTGTATCTCTCTCACTCTCTCTCTCTCAATTCAATTCAATTCAATTCAAGGGGCTTTATTGGCATGGGAAACATGTGTTAACATTGCCAAAGCAAGTGATGTAGACAATACACAAAAGTGAAACAAACAATACAAATTAACAGTAAACATTACACATACAGAAGTTTCAAAACAATAAAGACAGTACAAATGTCATATTATATATATACAGTGTTGTAACAATGTACAAATGGTTAAAGCACACAAGTTAAAATAAATAAGCATAAATATGGGTTGTATTTACAATGGTGTTTGTTCTTCACTGGTTGCCCTTTTCTTGTGACAACAGGTCACAAATCTTGCTGCTGTGATGGCACACTGTGGTATTTCACCCAGTAGATATGGGAGTTTATCAAAATTGGATTTGTTTTCGAATTCTTTGTGGATCTGTGTAATCTGAGGGAAATATGTGTCTCTAATATGGTCATACATTGGGCAGGAGGTTAGGAAGTGCAGCTCAGTTTCCACCTCATTTTGTGGGCAGTGAGCACATAGCCTGTCTTCTCTTGAGAGCCATGTCTGCCTACGGCGGCCTTTCTCAATAGCAAGGCTATGCTCACTGAGTCTGTACATAGTCAAAGCTTTCCTTAAGTTTGGGTCAGTCACAGTGGTCAGGTATTCTGCCACTGTGTACTCTCTGTTTAGGGCCAAATAGCATTCTAGTTTGCTCTGTTTTTTTGTTAATTCTTTCCAATGTGTCAAGTAATTATCTTTTTGTTTTCTCATGATTTGGTTGGGTCTAATTGTGCTGTTGTCCTGGGGCTCTGTGGGGTGTGTTTGTGTTTGTGAACAGAGCCCTAGGACCAGCTTGCTTAGGGGACTCTTCTCCAGGTTCATCTCTCTGTAGGTGATGGCTTTGTTATGGAAGGTTTGGGAATCGCTTCCTTTTAGGTGGTTGTAGAATTTAACGGCTCTTTTCTGGATTTTGATAATTAGTGGGTATCGGCCTAATTCTGCTCTGCATGCATTATTTGGTGTTCTACGTTGTACACGGAGGATATTTTTGCAGAATTCTGCATGCAGAGTCTCAATTTGGTGTTTGCCCCATTTTGTGAAATCTTGGTTGGTGAGCGGACCCCAGACCTCACAACCATAAAGGGCAATGGGCTCTATGACTGATTCAAGTATTTTTAGCCAGATCCTAATTGGTATGTTGAAATTTATGTTCCTTTTGATGGCATAGAATGCCCTTCTTGCCTTGTCTCTCAGATCGTTCACAGCTTTGTGGAAGTTACCTGTGGTGCTGATGTTTAGGCCGAGGTATGTATAGTTTTTTGTGTGCTCTAGGGCAACGGTGTCTAGATGGAATTTGTGGTCCTGGCGACTGGACCTTTTTTGGAACACCATTATTTTGGTCTTACTGAGATTTACTGTCAGGGCCCAGGTCTGACAGAATCTGTGTAGAAGATCTAGGTGCTGCTGTAGGCCCTCCTTGGTTGGTGACAGAAGCACCAGATCATCAGCAAACAGTAGACATTTGACTTCGGATTCTAGTAGGGTGAGACCGGGTGCTGCAGACTGTTCTAGTGCCCGCGCCAATTCGTTGATATATATGTTGAAGAGGGTGGGGCTTAAGCTGCATCCCTGTCTCACCCCACGACCCTGTGTGAAGAAATGTGTGTGTTTTTTGCCAATTTTAACCGCACACTTGTTGTTTGTGTACATGGATTTTATAATGTCGTATGTTTTACCCCCAACACCACTTTCCATCAATTTGTATAGCAGACCCTCATGCCAAATTGAGTCGAAGGCTTTTTTGAAATCAACAAAGCATGAGAAGACTTTGCCTTTGTTTTGGTTTGTTTGGTTGTCAATTAGGGTGTGTAGGGTGAATACATGGTCTGTTGTACGGTAATTTGGTAAAAAGCCAATTTGACATTTGCTCAGTACATTGTGTTCATTGAGGAAATGTACGAGTCTGCTGTTAATGATAATGCAGAGTATTTTACCAAGGTTACTGTTGACGCATATTCCACGATTGTTATTGGGGTCAAATTTGTCTCCACTTTTGTGGATTGGGGTGATCAGTCCTTGGTTCCAAATATTGGGGAAGATGCCAGAGCTAAGGACGATGTTAAAGAGTTTTAGTATAGCCAATTGGAATTTGTTGTCTGTATATTTTATCATTTCACTTTAGGATACCATCAACACCACAGGCCTTTTTGGGTTGGAGGGTTTTTATTTTGTCCTGTAACTCATTCAAGGTAATTGGAGAATCCAGTGGGTTCTGGTAGTCTTTAATAGTTGATTCTAATCTCTCTCTGTCTCTCTCTGTCTCTCTCACTCTCTCTCTCTCTCTGTCTCTCTCTCTCTGTCTCTCTCTGTCTGTCTCTCTCTCTGTCTGTCTCTCACTCTGTCTCTCTCTCTCTGTCTCTCTCCAGCTGGTGGGAGGTGAGTTTGACCTGGAGATGAACTTCATCATTCAGGACAGTGAGAGTATAGGCTGTATGGTCGACCTACTGTCTCACTGCGAAGTCACCTGCCAAGCTGAGGTAAGAAAAATTACTATATTATACTATACAAACTATATACTATAATATACTTGATATATACACAATATATACAAAAGTATGTGGACACCCCTTCAAATTTGTGGATTCATCATATTTCAGCCACACCCATTGCTGACAAGTGCATAAAATCGCACACACAGCCATGCAATTTCCATAGACAAACACTGGCAGTAGAATGGCCGTACTGAAGAGCTCAGTGACTTTCAACGTGGCACCGTCATAGGATGCCACCTTTCCAACAAGTCAGTTTGTCAAATTTCTGCCCTGCTAGTGCTGCCCCGGTCAACTGTAAGTGCTGTTATTTTGAGGTGGCAACGTCTAGGAGCAACAACGGCTCAGCCGTGAAGTGGTAGGCCACACAAGCTCACAGAAAGGGATCTCCAAGTGTTGAAGCGTGAAGCACGTAAAAATAATCTGTCCTCGGTAGCAACACTCACTACTGAGTTACAAACTGACTCTGGAAGCAACGTCAGCACAAGAACTGTTCGTCGGGAGCTTCATGTAATGGGTTTCCATGGCAGAGCAGCCGCACACAAGCCTAAGATCACCATGCGCAATGCCAAGCGTCGGCTGGAGTGGTGTAAATCTTACCGCTATTGGACTCTGGAGCCGTGGAAACGCGTTCTCTGGGGTGATGAATCACCCTTCACCATCTGGCAGTCCGTCGGATTAATCTGGGTTTGGTGGATGCCAGGAAAACACTACCTACCCCAATGCATAGTGCCAACTGTAAAGTTTGGTGGAAGAGGAATAATGGTCTGGGGCTGTTTTTCATGGTTCGGGCCCCTTAGTTCCAGTGAAGGGAAATATTAACGCTACAGAATACAATGACATTCTAGGCGATTCTGTGCTTCTAACTTTGTGGCAACAGTTTGGGGAAGGCCCTTTTCTGTTTCAGCATTACAATACCCCCGTGCACAAAGCAAGAAATGGTTTGTCGAGATCGGTTTGGAAGAACTTGACTGGCCTGCACAGAGCCCTGACCTCAACCCAAACCAACACCTTTGGGATGAATTGGAACGCCGACTGCGATCCAGGCCTAATTGCCCAACATTAGTGCCCGACCACACTAATACTCGTGGCTGAATAGAAGCAAATCCCCGCAGCAATGTTCCAACATCTAGTGGAAAGCCTTCCCAGAAGAGTGGAGGCTGTTGTAGCAGCAATGTTCCAACATCTAGTGGAAAGCCTTCCCAGAAGAGTGGAGGCTGTTGTAGCAGCAATGTTCCAACATCTAGTGGAAAGCCTTCCCAGAAGAGTGGAGGCTGTTGTAGCAGCAATGTTCCAACATCTAGTGGAAAGCCTTCCCAGAAGAGTGGAGGCTGTTGTAGCAGCAATGTTCCAACATCTAGTGGAAAGCCTTCCCAGAAGAGTGGAGGCTGTTGTAGCAGCAATGTTCCAACATCTGCTGGAAAGCCTTCCCAGAAGAGTGGAGGCTGTTATAGCAGCAAAGGGGGGACCAACTCCATATTAATGCCCACAATTTTGGAATGGGATGTTCGACAAACAGGCGTCCACATACTTTTGTTCATGCAGTGTACTTTATGTATTTTGCCAATTCACCTGCCGGGCTACATAACACACTTATAACTGCGTTATTACTATAAACTGTATGTGAAGTATTATAGACGTGACGATAGTCAACATTTTGATGTTTATGATGTGCTTTGCTAAGAATTGATGTAAAACAACAACATTGGGGCTGATTCTCTTAGTCCCTTCTCACTGCAGCTTTCTACCCAACTTGTTGCAGAACCGTTAACCCATATTTTAACTTGACTATTGTCCCTGGTGTTATCCCTGGTGTTATCCCTGGTGTTATACCTGGTGTTATACCTGGTGTTATCCCTGGTGTTATACCTGGTGTTATACCTGGTGTTATCCCTGGTGTTATACCTGGTGTTATACCTGGTGTTATCCCTGGTGTTATACCTGGTGTTATACCTGGTGTTATACCTGGTGTTATACCTGGTGTTATCCCTGGTGTTATACCTGGTGTTATCCCTGGTGTTATACCTGGTGTTATACCTGGTGTTATCCCTGGTGTTATACCTGGTGTTATCCCTGGTGTTATCCCTGGTGTTATCCCTGGTGTTAACCCTGGTGTTATACCTGGTGTTATACCTGGTGTTATACCTGGTGTTATCCCTGGTGTTATCCCTGGTGTTATACCTGGTGTTATACCTGGTGTTATACCTGGTGTTATCCCTGGTGTTATCCCTGGTGTTATACCTGGTGTTATCCCTGGTGTTATACCTGGTGTTATACCTGGTGTTATCCCTGGTGTTATACCTGGTGTTATACCTGGTGTTATCCCTAGTGTTATACCTGGTGTTATCCCTGGTGTTATCCCTGGTGTTAACCCTGGTGTTATACCTGGTGTTATACCTGGTGTTATCCCTGGTGTTATCCCTAGTGTTATACCTGGTGTTATACCTGGTGTTATCCCTGGTGTTATCCCTGGTGTTATCCCTGGTGTTATCCCTGGTGTTATCCCTGGTGTTATCCCTGGTGTTATACCTGGTGTTATCTCTGGTGTTATCCCTGGTGTTATACCTGGTGTTTTACCTGGTGTTATACCTGGTGTTATACCTGGTGTTATACCTGGTGTTATCCCTGGTGTTATCCCTGGTGTTATAACTGGTGTTATACCTGGTGTTATCCCTGGTGTTATCCCTGGTGTTATCCCTGGTGTTATCCCTGGTGTTATACCTGGTGTTATCTCTGGTGTTATCCCTGGTGTTATACCTGGTGTTTTACCTGGTGTTATACCTGGTGTTATACCTGGTGTTATACCTGGTGTTATCCCTGGTGTTATCCCTGGTGTTATACCTGGTGTTATCCCTGGTGTTATCCCTAGTGTTATACCTGGTGTTATACCTGGTGTTATACCTGGTGTTATCCCTGGTGTTATCCCTGGTGTTATCCCTGGTGTTATAACTGGTGTTATAACTGGTGTTATACCTGGTGTTTTACCTGGTGTTATACCTGGTGTTATACCTGGTGTTATCGCTAAGATCTGGAAAGCGGCGTATGTCCTCACCCTACGTAAAGGAGGAGATCCTTCTGACTTAGATAACCATCGTCCAATTTCCAAGTTCTCTCTTGCCTATCCAAAGTTTTTTAATCCCTGACTACCTGTCAGCTAAAATCTTTTTTTAAACTTCTCACTCTATTCTAAGTACCAATCCAGTTTTATCTCTGGATATAGCACAGTTTCAGCTGCTTCGCTTGTTTTAGATAATGTGTTAAATTGCTTGGATCATAAAAATCATTTTAAGGACTTTTCCCAAGGCCTTTGATACAGTCGAGCATCACATTCTCATTCAAAGGTTGACTGAAATAGGCCTGGATCAGGCTTCGTGGAAGTGGTTTGAAAAATATCTGTCAGAAAGGAGTTAATTTGTGATATCTTATGGTGTTAAGTCTATTTTCCTTTACACAGTAGTACGGAAGGTGTACCGCAGGGGTCAGTACTGGGACCTGTTCTCTTTACTATATATATAAATAATAGTGGGTCTGTCTGTTATAACTTGTAATATTCATCTGTATTCAGATGACACTGTTATGTATGTATGCCATTGCTGCAATTGTTGACCAGGCTATGTTAGAGCTGCAATCTGACCGTGTTTACAGAACACCCTGGTTGGCCAAGACTAAATACATGTTGTGCTGTAGTTCTCTCCAGAATGTCCCAGATGTACTACATATTTAATCACTGGATGGTTCTTCCATTGATCAGGTTCCCACCTACAAATATCTGGGCATTTGGATTGACAAAGACTTGTTTGTTGTTGCGTCACCAGGTGATGACGCTGTGTGTGTTGTTGCGTCACCAGGTGATGACGCTGTGTGTGTTGTTGTGTCACCAGGTGATGACGCTGTGTGTGTTGTTGTGTCACCAGGTGATGACGCTGTGTGTGTTGTTGTGTCACCAGGTGATGAGTCTGTGTGTGTTGTTGTGTCACCAGGTGATGACGCTGTGTGTGTTGTTGTGTCACCAGGTGATGACGCTGTGTGTGTTGTTGTGTCACCAGGTGATGACGCTGTGTGTGTTGTTGTGTCACCAGGTGATGAGTCTGTGTGTGTTGTTGTGTCACCAGGTGATGACGCTGTGTGTGTTGTTGTGTCACCAGGTGATGACGCTGTGTGTGTTGTTGTGTCACCAGGTGATGACGCTGTGTGTGTTGTTGTGTCACCAGGTGATGACGCTGTGTGTGTTGTTGTGTCACCAGGTGATGACGCTGTGTGTGTTGTTGTGTCACCAGGTGATGACGCTGTGTGTGTTGTTGTGTCACCAGGTGATGACGCTGTGTGTGTTGTTGTGTCACCAGGTGATGAGTCTGTGTGTGTTGTTGTGTCACCAGGTGATGAGTCTGTGTGTGTTGTTGTGTCACCAGGTGATGACGCTGTGTGTGTTGTTGTGTCACCAGGTGATGACGCTGTGCGTGTTGTTGTGTCACCAGGTGATGAGTCTGTGTGTGTTGTTGTGTCACCAGGTGATGACGCTGTGTGTGTTGTTGTGTCACCAGGTGATGAAACTGTGTGTGTTGTTGTGTCACCAGGTGATGACGCTGTGTGTGTTGTTGTGTCACCAGGTGTGGTCCATGTTCACAGCCATCCTGAGGAAGAGTGTGAGGAACCTTCAGACCAGCACAGAGGTGGGCCTCATACAACAGGTCCTGTCCAAGATGAGCTCTGTGGACGACATGATCGCAGGTAGGGGAACACACACTCACACACAAATGAAATCACATGTTATTGGTCACGTACACGTGTTTAGCAGATGTTATTGTGGGTGTAGCGAAATGCTTATGCTTCTAGCTCTGACGGTAATATCTAACAATTTCACAACATATTCCAAATACACACACATCTAAGTAAGGAAGTGAATTAAGAATATATAAATATATGGACGAGCAATGTCAGAGCAGCATAGACTAAGATACATTAGATAGTATAGAATACAGTATATACATAGGAGATGAGTAATGCATAGACTAAGATATAGTAGAATAGGATAGAATACAGTTTATACATATGAGATGAGTAATGCAAGATATGTGAACATTATTAAAGTGACTAGTGTTCCATTTATTAAAGTGGCCAGTGATTTCTAGTCTGTCTATAGGCAGCAGCCTCTAATGTGTTAGTGGTGGCTGTAATAGTCTGATGGCCTTGAGATAGAAGCTGTTTTTCAGTCTCTCGGTCCCTGCTTTGATGCACCTGTACTGACCTCGCCTTCTGGATGATAACGGGGTGAACAGGTCATGGCTCGGGTGGTAGATGTCCTTGATGATCTTTTTGGCCTTCCTGTGACATCGGGTGTTCTAGGTGTCCTGGAGG
>NW_024059009.1:225069-237569 GCF_016432855.1 Salvelinus namaycush
AAAACAATTGGTCAGGAGTATGTAAACCGTCAGCCTTGTTCTCCCGCGCCATCTTATTCAGCTACTCTTAACACAGTCAGCAACAACCCTGTCTGCCAAACGCTGACTCGTCATCAGCACACTCTAGCATTGTCTCACCTCTCCTCTCTCTCTCTCTCTCTCTCTCTCTCTCTCTCTCTCTCTCTCTCTCTCTCTCTCTCTCGCTCTCTCTCTCTCTCTCTCTCTCTCTCTCTCTCTCTCTCTCTCTCTCTCTCTCTCTCGCTCTCTCTCTCTCTCTCTCTCTCTCTCTCTCTCTCTCGTCTCTCTCTAGATCTGCTAGTGGATATGCTGGGGGTGATGGCCAGCTACAGTATCACAGTGAAGGAGCTGAAGCTTCTATTCAGTATGCTGAGGGGAGACAACAGTGTCTGGGTGAGTATACCTGGGGGACACAGGATGGTTAGACATGATGGGTTAGACAGGATGGTTAGACAGGATGGTTAGACAGCATGGGTTAGACAGGATGGTTAGACAGGATGGTTAGACAGGATGGGTTAGACATGATGGGTTAGACAGGATGGTTAGACAGGATGGGTTAGACAGGATGGGTTAGACGAGTGGTTAGACAGGATGGTTAGACAGGATGGTTAGACATGATGGGTTAGACAGGATGGTTAGACAGGATGGGTTAGACGAGTGGTTAGACAGAGTGGTTAGACAGGATGTGTTAGACAGGATGGTTAAACAGCATGTAACAGCAGGGTGTTTAGACAGGATGTGTTACACAGGATGGGTTAGACAGGATGGGTTATACAGGATGGTTAGACAGGATGGTTAGACAGGATGGTTAGACAGGATGTGTTAGCAGGGTGGGTTAGACAGGATGGGTTAGACAGCATGGGTTAGACAGGATGGTTAGACAGGATGGTTAGACAGGATGGGTTAGACATGATGGGTTAGACAGGATGGTTAGACAGGATGGGTTAGACAGGATGGGTTAGACGAGTGGTTAGACAGGATGGTTAGACAGGATGGTTAGACATGATGGGTTAGACAGGATGGTTAGACAGGATGGGTTAGACGAGTGGTTAGACAGAGTGGTTAGACAGGATGTGTTAGACAGGATGGTTAAACAGCATGTAACAGCAGGGTGTTTAGACAGGATGTGTTACACAGGATGGGTTAGACAGGATGGGTTATACAGGATGGTTAGACAGGATGGTTAGACAGGATGGTTAGACAGGATGTGTTAGCAGGGTGGGTTAGACAGGATGGGTTAGACAGGATGGGTTAGACGTGATGGGTTAGACAGGATGTGTTAGCAGGGTGGGTTAGACAGGATGGGTTAGACAGGATGGGTTAGACAGGATGGGTTAGACATGATGGGTTAGACAGGATGGTTAGACAGGATGGTTAGACAGGATGGTTAGACGTGATGGGTTAGACATGGTGGGTTAGACAGGATGGTTAGACGTGATGGGTTAGACATGGTGGGTTAGACAGGATGGGTTAGACAGGATGGGTTAGTCGTGATGTGTTAGCAGGGTGGGTTAGACAGGATGGTTAGACAGAGTGGTTAGACAGGATGGTTAGACAGGATGGTTAGACAGGATGGTTAGACGTGATGGGTTAGACATGGTGGGTTAGACAGGATGGTTAGACGTGATGGGTTAGACATGGTGGGTTAGACAGGATGGTTAGACAGGATGGTTAGACAGGATGGGTTAGACAGGATGGTTAGACAGGATGGTTAGACAGGATGGTTAGACAGGATGGTTAGACAGAGTGGTTAGACAGGATGGTTAGACAGAGTGGTTAGACAGGATGGTTAGACGTGATGTGTTAGACAGGATGGGTTAGACAGGATGGTTAGACAGGGTGGTTAGACAGAGTGGTTAGACAGGATGGTTAGACGTGATGTGTTAGACAGGATGGGTTAGACATGATGGGTTAGACAGGATGGGTTAGACAGGATGGTTAGACATGATGGGTTAGACAGGATGGTTAGACATGATGGGTTAGACATGATGGGTTAGACAGGATGGGTTAGACATGATGGGTTAGACATGATGGGTTAGACAGGATGGGTTAGACGTGATGTGTTAGACATGATGGGTTAGACAGGGTGGGTTAGACAGGATGGTTAGACAGGATGGTTAGACAGGATGGTTAGACAGGATGATTAGACAGGATGGGTTAGACGTGATGTGTTAGACATGATGGGTTAGACAGGATGGGTTAGACAGGATGTGTTAGACGTGATGTGTTAGACATGATGGGTTAGACAGGATGGGTTAGACAGGATGTGTTAGACGTGATGTGTTAGACATGATGGGTTAGACAGGATGGGTTAGACAGGGTGGGTTAGACAGGATGGTTAGACAGGGTGGGTTAGACAGGATGATTAGACAGGATGGGTTAGACATGATGGGTTAGACATGATGGGTTAGACATGATGGGTTAGACAGGATGGTTAGACATGATGGGTTAGACAGGATGATTAGACAGGATGTGTTAGCAGGGTGGGTTAGACAGGATGGGTTAGACAGGATGTGTTAGCAGGGTGGGTTAGACAGGATGGGTTAGACAGGATGTGTTAGATAGGATGAGTTAGACAGGATGGTTAGACATGGTAGAAGTTAGGTGTGAGGGCTGATAAGAGGTGGCATGGATGGGTGGGTGAGGGAGAGGAAGGTGGGTGAGGGAGAGGGAGGTGGGTGAGGGAGAGGGAGGTGGGTGAGGGAGAGGGAGGTGGGTGAGGGAGGGAGAGGTGGGTGAGGGAGAGGGGGGTGGGTGAGGGAGAGGGAGGTGGGTGAGGGAGGGAGGGAGAGGTGGGTGAGGGAGAGGGAATGGAGGAGAGTCGGATAGGAGGGGAGGGGTGTAGGGAGAGGGGGTGGGTGGATGAGGGAGAGGGAGGTGGGTGAGGGAGAGGATGGATGGGGAGGGTCCTGTCGTCATAAACAGAGATGCTGCTGATAGGTAGGAGAGGAGGGATGGAGAGAGGGATACAGGGGGAGGAGGGACATAGCAGAAGGAGGTAGGAGAGAGGGAAGACGGGGAGGAGGGACAGAGCAGAATGAGAGAGGATGGAGAGAGTGAGATGGGGAGGAGGGACAGAGCAGAATGAGAGAGGATGGAGAGAGGGATACAGGGGCAGCTTGTGCTGACTTCTCAGGTTAATACTTCTCCCTGTGGCCCATAACCAACCCCAGACAACCATCTAGTGTCTACACAAACATTCATCCTCCTGTCCTCCCCCTTTCCTCCCCTCCTCCATCTCTGCGTCCCTCTACATCCCTGTCCCCACTATCCAGACCCGGTTGGTTGAACCATCATAATCATCAAAGTCATCTTCTTTCCGTGCATGATCCCCTTCCAACCCTCCCTCTCAATTCATCTAGCGTTCTTCACATTGTCACCTCTCTCTCTCTCCATCTCTCCTCACCTCTCCATCTCTCCTCACCATCTCTCTACACCTCTCTCTATCTCTCCTCACCTCTCTCTCCATCTCTCTTCACCTCTCTCCGTCTTTCTTCAACTCTCTCCGCTCTCTTCACCTCTCTCTCCATCTCTCCTCACCTCTCTCTCTCCATCTCTCCTCACCTCTCTCTCTCATCTCTCTTCACCTCTCTCTCCATCTCTCTTCACCTCTCTCTCTCCATCTCTCCTCACCTCTCTCTCTCTCCATCTCTCCTCACCTCTCTCTCTCCATCTCTCCTCACCTCTCTCTCCATCTCTCATCACCTCTCTCTCCATCTCTCCTCACCTCTCTCTCCATCTCTCATCACCTTTCTCCCCATCTCTCCTCAGCTTTATCTCCATCTCTCCTCACCTCTCTCTCCATCAAATCAAATCAAATCATCCCTGTCTCTCTTCACCTCTCTCTCCATCTCTCCTCACCTCTCTCTCTCTCCATCTCTCCTCACCTCTCTCTCCATCTCTCCTCCCCTCCTTCTCCCCCTCCCCAGACCATGACATCCTGTATGCAGCAACAACACAGCTCTTACCCCTGGAACCCCTGTCCTCCCCCTCCATCTCATCCCTCCATCTCATCCCTCCATCTCATCCCTCCATCTCTCCGCCTCTCCTCCATGTCCTCTCGGGTTGCCGTGGTATTGATCAGCCTTTGCCGGGAGTGGCAGGCAGAGGTGATTGATGGGTTATTGATCCAATAGGGTTGTGGTAGCGGTCTCCCTGTGGTGTCCTCCTATCCTCCCTCAATGTCTGTGATGGTTAGAGGAGTCACTACCTCCTGATTCATCTAACTTCCTCCTTCTCCCTCCTCTCCTTCTCTCCTCCCTGTCCTCTCCTCCCTCTCTCATCCCTCTCTCCTCTCCTCCTCCAGCCTAGACATTCTATCAAGTTGTTGTCTGTGTTGAACCAGATGCCTCAGAGACACGGTCCAGACACCTTCTTCAACTTCCCTGGTCGCAGTGCAGCGGTAAGATACACACACACGCACACACAACACACAGACGCACACGCACACGCACGTGCACGCACACGAGCACACACACGTGCACGCGCACGCGCACGCACACGCACGCACACACACACACACACACACACACACACACACACACACACACACACACACACACACACACACACACACACACACACACACACACACACACACACACACACACACACACACACACACACACACACACGCACCTGTACACTCCTGTTTTATCTAAAACGTTGAGAACAAATAATCTTTTACAATAATGTTCTGTGTTGAATTATCTGTCCCCGTTTCACCCTCTCAAATACATATCATTTTAGAAACTTTGTTTTTGCTTTGACTTGATAGAATTATTTCTGTGACTTAGGTTTCAGTGTGTGATTGTGATTGGCTGATGCTGTGTTCTGTCTCCTCCCCCAGGCCATAGCGTTGCCGCCCATTGCTAAGTGGCCTTACCAGAACGGTTTCACTCTCAACACCTGGTTCAGACAAGATCCCCTCAACAACATCAACGTAGACAAGGACAAACCATACCTCTACTGGTGAGGAAAGGGGGAGAGATGGAGAGAGACAAAGAGTGAGGGGGGGAGAGACAGGGAGAAGGAGAGACAGAGAGAGACAAACAGAGAGAGAGAGAGTCAGAGAGACAAACAGAGAGAGAGAGAGTCAGAGAGAGTCAGAGAGAGTGATAGAGAGAGAGTCAGAGAGAGAGACATAGAGAGAGAGACAGAGAGAGAGACAGAGAGAGAGAGAGAGAGAGAGAGAGACACAGAGAGAGAGAGAGAGAGAGAGAGAGACACAGAGAGAGAGAGAGAGAGAGAGAGAAAGAGAGACCCACATGAAATAATACCACAGTTTACTATAGAATACTACAGTACTTACTATAGAATTATATAGTTAACTGTAATTCACTAAAGAATACTATACTACACAGTGTAGTATCCCTCGATCATGTGTAGTACTTACTATATAGAATGTTGTAGCATACAGAAGAGTAGTAAATACTACAGTATTTAATTAGCATATATCCTGCCCACTCCCCTCCCCCATATACCAATTTCTGCCACCCATAAGTGTTCCCTACATGCCAAGTTTAGACCATACTGTGTTCTCTACAGGTTATAGACCAGAGCAGAAGTGATGAACAATCTGTTCAGACTTTAGTCCTTATGAAACGGTTGATGTTTTATTATGTCTAGGTTTTATAAAGAAGAATGCTACAGTTCTTTTACTACAGTATTTAAACAGCAGTATACTGCAGTACATACTACAGTATTTATACTGTAGTTAACTGTAAATACTACAGTATACTCCAGTATTTATACCATTTTATACTATAGTATTTTTTCATGTGGGGAGAGACATTGGGAGAGGGAGGGAGTGAGAGACAACGCTGTGAGACAACGCCAGCAGTAGCCGTTATGCTAAGCCTCGTGGTGAGATACCATTAGAGTGAACGAGCCACATTCTTACAGGCGTCAGTAGCTGATCCGGATGGAAGGGTGTGCATCTTTACTCCAACTGAACATGGTTCATCAGACAACTTGCCTGCACCCTGAGGGCGATGTGACCCGAAATATAGATGGATACAGTAAATTCAGAAAGTATTCAGGCCCCTTGACTTTTTACACATTTTGTTACGTTACAGCCTTTTTCTAAAATTGATTAAATAGTTTTTCCCCCTCATTAATCTATACACAATACCCCATAATGACATCACAATACCCCATAATGACATCACAATACCCCATAATGACATCACAATATCCCGTAATGTTTTTTTGAAAATAATTTAATAATTTATTAAAAATAAACAACTGAAATATCACATTTACATAAGTATTCAGACCCTTTACTCAGTACTTTGTTGAAACACCTTTGGCAGTGATTACAGCCTTGAGTCTTCTTGGGTATGATGCTACAAGCTTGGCACACCTGTATTTGGGGAGTTTCTCCCATTCTTCTCTGCAGATCCTCTCAAGCTCTGTCAGGTTGGATGGGGAGCGTTGCTGCTCAGCTATTTTCAGGTCTCTCCAGAGATGTTCGATCGGGTTCAAGTCCGGGCTCTGGCTGGGCCACTCAAGGACATTCAGAGACTTGTCCCGAAGCCACTCCTGCGTTGTCTTGGCTTTGTGCTGACGGTCGTTGTCAATTTGGAACGTGAACCTTCGCCCCAGTCTGAGGTCCTGAGCGCTCTGGAGCAGGTTTTCATCAAGGATCTTTCTGTACTTTGCTCCGTTAATCATTCCCTCAATCCTGACTAGTCTCCCTGCCGCTGAAAAACATCCCCACAGCATGATGCTGCCACCACCGTGCTTCACCGTAGGGATGGTGCCAGGTTTCCTCCAGACGTGACGCTTGGCATTCAGGCCAAAGAGTTCAATCTTGGTCTGTGTCTTTCACTGAGGAGTGGCTTCCGTCTGGCCACTCTACCATAAAGGCCTCATTGGTGGAGTGCTGCACAGATGGTTGTCCTTCTGAAAGGTTCTCCCATCTCCACAGAGGAACTCTGGAGCTCTGTCAGTGACCATTGGGTTCTTGCTCACCTCCTTGATCAAGGCCCTTCTACCCCGATATCTCAGTTTGGCCTTGGCGGACAGCTCTAGGAAGAGAGACTTCTTCCATTTAAGAATGATGGAAGCCACTGTGGTCTTGGGGACCTTCAATGCTGCAGAAATTTTTTGGTACCCTTCCCCAGTTCTCTGCCTCGACACAATCCTGTCTCAGAGCTCTACGGACAATTCCTTCAACGTCATGGCAAGGTTTTTTTTTGTTGAATAAAAAAATATTTCATCTGTTTTAGAATAAGGCTATAACGTAACATAATGTGGAAAAAATCAAGGGGTCTGAATACTTTCTGAATGCACTGTATATCTCTATCACAAATAGCACCCTATTCCCTTTATAGCATGCCTATCTCTCTAGAACGTCTAGATCTATCACTCTCTAGAACATCTAGATCTATCGCTCTCTAGAACATCTAGATCTAGCTCTCTCTAGAACGTCTATATCTATCTCTTTAGAACGTCTAGATCTCTCTCTCTCTCTAGAACATCTAGATCTATCTCTCTAGAACGTCTAGATATATCTCTCTCTCTAGAACATCTAGATCTATCTCTCTAGAACGTCTAGATCTATCTCTCTCTAGAACATCTAGATCTATCTCTCTAGAACATCTAGATATATCTCTCTCTAGAACATCTAGATCTATCTCTCTCTAGAACAGCTAGATCTATCTCTCTAGAACATCTAGATCTATCTCTCTCTAGAACAGCTAGATCTATCTCTCTAGAACATCTAGATATATCTCTCTCTAGAACATCTAGATATATCTCTCTCTAGAACGTCTAGATCTATCTCTCTAGAACATCTAGATCTATCTCTCTCTAGAATGTCTAGATCTATCTCTAGAACGTATTGATCTATCTCTGGAACATCTAGATCTATCTCTCTCTAGAACATCTAGATCTATCTCTCTAGAACGTCTAGATCTATCTCTCTAGAACATCTAGATCTAGCTCTCTCTAGAACGTCTATATCTATCTCTTTAGAACGTCTAGATCTCTCTCTCTCTCTAGAACATCTAGATCTATCTCTCTAGAACGTCTAGATATATCTCTCTCTCTAGAACATCTAGATCTATCTCTCTAGAACGTCTAGATCTATCTCTCTCTAGAACATCTAGATCTATCTCTCTAGAACATCTAGATATATCTCTCTCTAGAACATCTAGATCTATCTCTCTAGAACATCTAGCTCTATCTTTCTAGAACATCTAGATATATCTCTCTCTAGAACGTCTAGATCTATCTTTCTAGAACATCTAGATATATCTCTCTCTAGAACATCTAGATCTATCTTTCTAGAACATCTAGATATATCTCTCTCTAGAACGTCTAGATCTATCTTTCTAGAATATCTAGATATATCTCTCTCTAGAACATCTAGATCTATCTTTCTAGAATGTCTAGATCTATCTCTCTCTAGAACGTCTAGATATATCTCTCTCTAGAACGTCTAGATCTATCTTTCTAGAACAGGCCTTGGCAACTCCAGTCCTCGGGGCCTGATTGGCGTCACAGTTTTGCCCCAGCCCCATCTAACACACCTGACTCCAATAATCAACATATTCAGTTTAGAATTAGTTTATGTCAGGTGTGTTTACTAGGGATGGAGGGGGGGGGGGGGGGGGGGGGGTGACACCAATCAGGTGTAGTGTAGTTACCCAGGCCTGGTTTATAGTGGAGTTACCCAGGCCTGGTTTATAGTGTAGTTACCCACGCCTGGTTTATAGTGTAGTTACCCAGGCCTGGTTTATAGTGTAGTTACCCACGCCTGGTTTATAGTGTAGTTACCCACGCCTGGTTTATAGTGTAGTTACCCAGGCCTGGTTTATAGTGTAGTTACCCACGCCTGGTTTATAGTGGAGTTACCCAGGCCTGGTTTATAGTGTAGTTACCCAGGCCTGGTTTATAGTGTAGTTACCCACGCCTGGTTTATAGTGGAGTTACCCAGGCCTGGTTTATAGTGTAGTTACCCAGGCCTGGTTTATAGTGTAGTTACCCAGGCCTGGTTTATAGTGGAGTTACTCAGGCCTGGTTTATAGTGGAGTTACCCAGGCCTGGTTTATAGTGTAGTTACCCAGGCCTGGTTTATAGTGTAGTTACCCAGGCCTGGTTTATAGTGTAGTTACCCAGGCCTGGTTTATAGTGTAGTTACCCAGGCCTGGTTTATAGTGTAGTTACCCAGGCCTGGTTTATAGTGGAGTTACTCAGGCCTGGTTTATAGTGTAGTTACCCAGGCCTGGTTTATAGTGTAGTTACCCAGGCCTGGTTTATAGTGTAGTTACCCAGGCCTGGTTTATAGTGTAGTTACCCAGGCCTGGTTTATAGTGTAGTTACCCAGGCCTGGTTTATAGTGGAGTTATTGAAATAGTGCATTACACATGAAACAGGGTTTTGGACATAGACACTATTTTCAATTAAAAAGTAAAAACGATGTTTTAGGTGAGAAGAAGTAGGGATTGGTCTGAGGAAATTCACATGAGCACTACGATGCCTAGTCCACCCATGCTCTACCAAGGTTTTCCTGCACACAGCTTTGGCCTGCTACAGTAGCTTTGTTGGTCTATTGTACTTCAAACAAAGTGTATGCAGGTTGCTAAGGATTCAAACCTTTGTGTGGAAATCTTCACAATTGTTGTAATAATCTGTGCAGAATCTTGAATATCATTGATTACGCGCACTATGTACATTTAATGTAATCTCAACTGTAATCCAGGTCATTTTGTGACAAATAATATTTTGATTTGGTTGTGATAACACAACATCCTGTAAAAGCTGCTATTATTCAACTACCGTATCCCATCATTACCTGCTTTACCTGCTCAGGATGACATCATCACAGGGGATGAGCCCTGACCGCGTCACGCATGTAATCCTGTCTCCCTGGTAACTACCCGTTGTCATGGTGACAGCTGAGTTCTCCGAGAGCCGAAAAGAGAACATTTTGTGTGGGAACTGAGAGGGGAATAGAGAGAGGAAGAGAGTGGAGGAGAAGAGAGGGAGGAGGAGAGAGAGAGGAGGAGAATGGAGGATGGAGAGGGGGAGGAGGAGAGAGAGGAGGAGAGTGGAGTATGGAGAGAGGGAGGAGGAGAGAGAGAGGAGAAGAGAGAGGAGAAGAGAGAGAGGAGAGGGAGGAGGAGAGAGAGAGGAGGAGAGAGAGAGGTAAAGAGAGGGAGGAGGAGAGAGAGAGGAGGAGAGTGGAGGATGGAGAGGGGTAGGAGGAGAGAGAGGAGCAGAGTGGTGGATGGAGAGAGAGGAGGAGAGAGAGAGGTGAGGAGAGGGAGGATGAAGAAAGAGAGGAGGAGAGAGAGATGAGAAGAGAGAGGAGAAGAGAGAGGAGGAGAGAGAGAGGAGGAGAGGGAGGATGGAGAGAGAGAGGTGGAGAGAGAGAGGAGAAGAGGGAGGAGGAGAGAGAGAGGAGGATGGTGTGGATGGAGGGAGGCCTTGCTGTGGCCTGACTGATAACCCAGAGCCTTATCACCTTTCTCCAACCGCCCCTAATGTAGCGCCCTGTCTGACATGGGCCTCCACACCTCCCCTGGAGACAGAGATAACACAGCAACTCACTGGCTGTACACACATCAGGGCGTCACTTCACACATATTTAGATGTAGGCCTGTTTGACTTGTCCTTCAGATCTTGCCGGGGGCTGATACTGGTTTTGGGGTGTTGAAACGGGACCTCTTGTGTGATCTGAAAGCTTCAGGGATGAGAATATGTTTTATGTTTTGGGGAGGTTGGAAACTATGGGACAAAGAGACTTTGTTGAGCTGATATTACATCACGTAACATGGTGGGGCTTACCTCTCTCCTCTCCTCTCCTCTCCTCTCCTCTCCTCTCCTCTCCTCTCCTCTCCTCTCCTCTCCTCTCCTCTCCTCTCCTCTCCTCTCCTCTCCTCTCCTCCTCTCCTCTCCTCTCCCCTCCCCTCTCCTCTCCTCTCCTCTCCTCTCCTCTCCTCTCCTCTCCTCTCCTCTGTAGTTTCCGGACAAGTAAAGGTATTGGTTACTCGGCTCACTTTGTGGGGAACTGTCTGATCGTGACATCACTCAAGTCCAAGGGGAAAGGCTTCCAACATTGTGTGAAGTACGACTTTCAACCCCGCAAGGTATGTACTACACACACACACACACGCGAACACACACACATACACACGCGAACACACACACACACACACACACACACACACACACACACACACACACACACACACACACACACACACACACACACACACACACACACACACACACACACACACACACACACACACACACGCAAACACACATTGATTTGGTGGTAGCAGCCCAGTGTTTCCCAAATTGACCCCTACATAGTGTACTACGTTTGATCAGTATAAAGGGAATAGGGAGCCATTTGGGACACAGGCTGACTGAAGTTAAGATCTGTCAGTTAAGAGATGAACCCTGAAACACAGCACTATCCTGCTGCCTCACACACACACACACACACACACACACACACACACACACACACACACACACACACACACACACACACACACACACACACACACACACACACACACACACACACACACACACACAGTTAATAAGTCACCAGCATTCCTCATTCCTCTGCTGTGAGGTGTTTTGTGTATATACCACAATCCTCACCCAGCAACAGTTTTTCAGCTTTGCAGACACCAGCAAACCCCCCCCCTCCCACTCCCACTTTCTCTCCTTCCAAGAGAGAGAGACAGAGAGACATACAGAGAGACACACAGAGACACACAGAGAGAGCTACAGATAGAGAGACATACAGAGAGAGAGAGACATACAGCGAGACAGAGAGACATACAGAGAGAGAGACATACAGAGAGAGAGAGAGAGAGAGGCATACAGAGAGAGAGAGACAGAGAGACAAAGATACGTACAGAGAAAGAGAGACATACAGAGAGAGAGAGAGAGAGAGAGATACAGAGAGACATACAGATAGAGAGAGACATACAGAGAGAGAGAGAGACATACAGAGAGACAGCGAGACAGAGAGACAGAAAGACACAGAGTGAGAGAGATATTCACCCTGCACACACTAATTGACAATCAAACCAAAGGCAAAGTCTTCTCATGATGTGGATTTCAAAACAGATTTTGGCTCAATTTGGCATGAGGGTATAAATTGTTGGAAAGTGGTGTTGGGGGAAAAACATACGACATTATAAAATCTATGTACACAAACAACAAGTGTGCGGTTAAAATTGACACAGATTCTGTCAGACCTGGGCCATGACAGTAAATCTCAGTCAGACCAATATAATGGTGTTCCAAAAAAGGTCCAGTTGCCAGGACCGCAAATATAAATTCCATCTAGACACCGTTGCCCTAGAGCACACAAAAATATACAACGACCTTGGCCTAAACATCAGCACCGTAGGTAACTTCCACAAAGCTGTGAACGATCTCAGAGACAAGGCAAGAAGGGCCTTTTATGCCATCAAAAGGAATATAAAATTCGACACACCAATTAG
>NW_024059009.1:242569-257569 GCF_016432855.1 Salvelinus namaycush
AACCAGGTGACGCTGTGTAATGTAACTATAACCAGGTGACGCTGTGTAATGTAACTATAACCAGGTGACTCTGTGTAACCTGAATATAACCAGGTGACTCTGTGTAACGGGACGATAACCAGGTGACTCTGTGTAATATAACGATAACCAGGTGACGCTGTGTAATGTAACTATAACCAGGTGACTCTGTGTAATGTAACGATAACCAGGTGACTCTGTGTAATGTAACGATAACCAGGTGACTCTGTGTAATGTAACGATAACCAGGTGACTCTTGGTAATGTAATGATAACCAGGTGACTCTGTGTAATGTAACGATAACCAGGTGTTGCTGTGTAATGTAACGATAACCAGGTGACTCTGTGTAACGTGACGATAACCAGGTGACTCTGTGTAATGTAACGATAACCAGGTGACTCTGTGTAACGTGACGATAACCAGGTGACTCTGTGTACCCTGACTATAACCAGGTGACTCTGTGTAACGTGACTATAACCAGGTGACTCTGTGTATGCTCTTAGCTAGCTGAGTAGCGTGATCAGGGATTTCTATTGGAACGGCAGCTCCTTCCTTTAGTTGTAGTGACTCAGTTTGATCTTCCTCAGTCGGGAGATTAGTGATGCCTGGGAGAATTATCATACACATGTCTGTGTGTATGTGCGTGCATGCCTTCGTCCTGTGTGCGTCTGTACCTCTCTGTGTGTGTGTGTGTGTGTGTGTGTGTGTGTGTGTGTGTGTGTGTGTGTGTGTGTGTGTGCGTGCGTGCGTGCGTGCGTGCGTGCGTGCGTGCGTGCGTGTGTGTCAGCACTGACAACAGAAAGAAACACAAGTGTTTT
The DNA here is from genome assembly GCF_016432855.1 of Salvelinus namaycush. Classification (NCBI taxonomy): domain Eukaryota; kingdom Metazoa; phylum Chordata; class Actinopteri; order Salmoniformes; family Salmonidae; genus Salvelinus; species Salvelinus namaycush. The sequence goes on from NW_024059009.1 coordinate 243,406, forward strand.
TGATCATGTCTGGAACTGCCTTCCCACTCAGGCTGTGAGATCCAGTTTAGAGAACAGATTTGTCACAGCGATGCAGGAGAGAGGGAGAGAGAGAGAGAGAGGGAGAGAGAGCGATAGAGAGAGAGAGAGAGAGAGAGAGAGAGGGAGAGAGAGCGATAGAGAGAGAGAGGCAGAGGGAGAGAAGGTAGAGGGAGGTACATGAAAACGGAGAGAGAGAGAGGAGACAGATGGGCTGGAGAGAGAGACCAAAATAAGATAAACTAAAATAGAAAAACCAGAGAAGGAGAGAGGAGTGAGAGAAGGAGAGAGAGAAGGAGACCGAGGAGACAGAGAAGGAGTGAGAGAAGGAGAGAGAGAAGGAGAGAGAGAAGGACATAGAAGGAGAGAGAGAGACAGAGAAGGAGAGAGAGGAGAGAGAGAAGGCGAGAAGGAGAGAGGAGGAGAAAGAGAGGAGAGAGAGAAGGAGACAGTAAAGGACCATCTCAATATTACCAACTCTCCCTACAGTTGAATGAATAGATGGACACTGTGAGATCTGTTGATGCTGCATATAAACTGTTACTGTCTTCACACCTGTGTTTATCCATGTTCTCTCTCTCTTTTCTCCCTCTTGCTCTCCATCCTCCCCCTCTTTTTCTCTTCTTGCTCTCCCTCCCTCCCCCTCTCTCCCTCCCTCTCCCTCCCCCCCTCTCTCTCTCTCTCCCTCCCTCTCCCTCCCTCCCCCCCTCTCTCTCTCCCTCTACAGAGTTATGATAAGTGTTTTCTAGGTTCGTCGGAGACGGCGGATGCTAACAGGGTGTTCTGTGGTCAGCTGGGAGCTGTTTACGTGTTCAGTGAGGCTCTCAACCCCGCTCAGATCTTCGCCATACATCAACTGGGTCCCGGCTACAAGGTAAAACGCGCTACACACAGAAACACACACACACACACACACACACACACACACACACACACACACACACACACACACACACACACACACACACACACACACACACACACACAGACACACACACACACACACACACACACACACACACACACACACACACACACACACACACACACACACACCTTTGTGTTGTTTCAAAAACACCAATGTCCTTTTCCCTGTCAGTTTGGCACCTGCCTAGGCCAAGAATCTGGAATTATAGAATTGTGCGGTGATTCTATAGAATCTCACACACACACCCTAGGAGTCTTTCCCTCCCCAGGATCATTACTGACGTTCCAGAATGTTTTGCAGCAGTAGATTGTTCAGGATCGTTCCTGACGTTCCAGAATGTTTTGCAGCAGTAGATTGTTCAGGATCATTCCTGACGTTCCAGAATGTTTTGCAGCAGTATATTGTTCAGGATCATTACTGACGTTCCAGAATGTTTTGCAGCAGTAGATTGTTCAGGATCATTACTGACGTTCCAGAATGTTTTGCAGCAGTAGATTGTTCAGGATCATTCCTGATGTTCCAGAATGTTTTGCAGCAGTAGATTGTTCAGGATCATTCCTGACGTTCCAGAATGTTTTGCAGCAGTATATTGTTCAGGATCATTACTGACGTTCCAGAATGTTTTGCAGCAGTAGATTGTTCAGGATCATTCCTGACGTTCCAGAATGTTTTGCAGCAGTAGATTGTTCAGGATCATTCCTGACGTTCCAGAATGTTTTGCAGCAGTAGATTGTTCAGGATCATTACTGACGTTCCAGAATGTTTTGCAGCAGTAGATTGTTCAGGATCATTCCTGACGTTCCAGAATGTTTTGCAGCAGTAGATTGTTCAGGATCATTACTGACGTTCCAGAATGTTTTGCAGCAGTAGATTGTTCAGGATCATTCCTGACGTTCCAGAATGTTTTGCAGCAGTTGATTGTTCAGGATCATTCCTGACGTTCCAGAATGTTTTGCAGCAGTAGATTGTTCAGGATCATTACTGACGTTCCAGAATGTTTTGCAGCAGTAGATTGTTCAGGATCATTCCTGACGTTCCAGAATGTTTTGCAGCAGTAGATTGTTCAGGATCATTACTGACGTTCCAGAATGTTTTGCAGCAGTAGATTGTTCAGGATCATTACTGACGTTCCAGAATATTTTGCAGCAGTAGATTGTTCAGGATCATTACTGACGTTCCAGAATGTTTTGCAGCAGTATATTGTTCAGGATCATTACTGACGTTCCAGAATGTTTTGCAGCAGTAGATTGTTCAGGATCATTACTGACGTTCCAGAATGTTTTGCAGCAGTAGATTGTTCAGGATCATTACTGACGTTCCAGAATGTTTTGCAGCAGTAGATTGTTCAGGATCATTACTGACGTTCCAGAATATTTTGCAGCAGTAGATTGTTCAGGATCATTCCTGACGTTCCAGAATGTTTTGCAGCAGTATATTGTTCAGGATCATTACTGACGTTCCAGAATGTTTTGCAGCAGTAGATTGTTCAGGATCATTCCTGACGTTCCAGAATATTTTGCAGCAGTAGATTGTTCAGGATCATTCCTGACGTTCCAGAATGTTTTGCAGCAGTAGATTGTTCAGGATCATTCCTGACGTTCCAGAATGTTTTGCAGCAGTAGATTGTTCAGGATCATTACTGACGTTCCAGAATGTTTTGCAGCAGTAGATTGTTCAGGATCATTACTGACGTTCCAGAATGTTTTGCAGCAGTAGATTGTTCAGGATCATTCCTGACGTTCCAGAATGTTTTGCAGCAGTAGATTGTTCAGGATCATTCCTGACGTTCCAGAATGTTTTCCAGCAGCAGATTGTTCAGGATCATTCCTGACGTTCCAGAATGTTTTGCAGCAGTAGATTGTTCAGGATCATTACTGACGTTCCAGAATGTTTTGCAGCAGTAGATTGTTCAGGATCGTTCCTGACGTTCCAGAATGTTTTGCAGCAGTATATTGTTCAGGATCATTACTGACGTTCCAGAATGTTTTGCAGCAGTAGATTGTTCAGGATCATTCCTGATGTTCCAGAATGTTTTGCAGCAGTAGATTGTTCAGGATCATTACTGACGTTCCAGAATGTTTTGCAGCCGTAGATTGTTCAGGATCATTACTGACGTTCCAGAATATTTTGTAGCAGTAGATTGTTCAGGATCATTACTGACGTTCCAGAATGTTTTGCAGCAGTATATTGTTCAGGATCATTCCTGACGTTCCAGAATGTTTTGCAGCAGTAGATTGTTCAGGATCATTCCTGACGTTCCAGAATGTTTTGCAGCAGTAGATTGTTCAGGATCATTCCTGACGTTCCAGAATGTTTTGCAGCAGTAGATTGTTCAGGATCATTCCTGACGTTCCAGAATGTTTTGCAGCAGTATATTGTTCAGGATCATTACTGACGTTCCAGAATGTTTTGCAGCAGTAGATTGTTCAGGATCATTCCTGACGTTCCAGAATGTTTTGCAGCAGTAGATTGTTCAGGATCATTCCTGACGTTCCAGAATGTTTTGCAGCAGTTGATTGTTCAGGATCATTCCAGAGCATTCCACCTCTCTACTGCTTGTTTATCAAATCTGATTGCTCAATGTGTTCTTTCACTGGATAGGGAGGTGTGTTTGGTTTGCGTGTGTGTGTGTGTGTGTGTGTGTGTGTGTGTGTGTGTGTGTGTGTGTGTGTGTGTGTGTGTGTGTGTGTGTGTGTGTGTGTGTGTGTGTGTGTGTGTGTGTGTGTGTCTGTGTGTGTGTAATTGCACGTAGGCTTGACCATGTTCCTGTCTTCATAATTGGCTAATGTAGCATAACGTCTTGGAAGAGAGAGAGAGAGGGACACACACAGAGAGCGAGAGAGAGAGAGAGAGAGAGAGAGAGAGAGAGAGAGAGACACAGAGCGCGAGAGAGAGCGAGAGAGAGACACACAGAGAGCGAGAGAGAGAGAGAGAGAGAGAGAGAGAGAGAGAAGAGAGAGAGACACACAGAGATGGAGAGAGAGAGAGAGAGCAGAGAGAAGAGAGAGAGAGAGACACACAGAGAGCGAGAGAGAGAGAGAGAAGAGCGAGAGAGAGACACACACAGAGAGCGAGAGAGAGAAGAGAGAGAGAGAGAGAAGAGAGAGAGAGAGCTCATGGGCTCCTGAGTTCTTCTACAAATAAAAATAGAATTAGAGTTGGATAAATTTAGATAAACGTAGATATTTCCACAGGGACTTATACAGGATACTAACCTCTACATCAACACCTTAAATCCAAATCCAAATTCCAAAATTAAAACCATGATTTTGGACAAAATTACGTGAATGGATTCTTACTACCAAGGACTATCAAGAAAAGACTTGTAACAAACCAAAAGCTGCAGGTGAAACAGAGAGGAAGCTGGAAATACCATCCAACACAACACTGAGTGAGTAACGTTCAGTCTGAACCTGGAAATACCATCCAACACAACACTGAGTGAGTAACGTTCAGTCTGAACCTGGAAATACCATCCAACACAACACTGAGTGAGTAATGTTCAGTCTGAACCTGGAAATACCATCCAACACAACACTGAGTGAGTAACGTTCAGTCTGAACCTGGAAATACCATCCAACACAACACTGAGTGAGTAACGTTCAGTCTGAACCTGGAAATACCATCCAACACAACACTGAGTGAGTAACGTTCAGTCTGAACCTGGAAATACCATCCAACACAACACTGAGTGAGTAACGTTCAGTCTGAACCTGGAAATACCATCCAACACAACACTGAGTGAGTAACGTTCAGTCTGAACCTGGAAATACCATCCAACACAACACTGAGTGAGTAACGTTCAGTCTGAACCTGGAAATACCATCCAACACAACACTGAGTGAGTAACGTTCAGTCTGAACCTGGAAATACCATCCAACACAACACTGAGTGAGTAATGTTCAGTCTGAACCTGGAAATACCATCCAACACAACACTGAGTGAGTAATGTTCAGTCTGAACCTGGAAATACCATCCAACACAACACTGAGTGAGTAACGTTCAGTCTGAAGATACGTCTGAAGACAAAAAGTAAAAGACAATCATCTCTAGGTAATTGTGTTATATACAGCTAAGTAAATTAGGCTACTAAGCTACCAAGCTGCTAGGACACAACAGACCCGGTGACACCTTCAATTAGTACTGAAGTGTTAAGTCAGATGTGTGGAAACTCTTGAGCCCAACAACAGTAGCAGAGTTTCACAGCCCCCCCCCCCCCCACTCAAATACAGAGGCCTTGAATCCCCCCCCCCCCCACTCAAATACAGAGGCCTTGAATCCCCCCCTCCACCCAAATACAGAGGCCTTGAATCCCCCCCCCACCCAAATACAGAGGCCTTGAATCCCCCCCCCCCCAAATACAGAGGCCTTGAATCCCCCCCCCCCCCCCAAATACAGAGGCCTTGAATCGCCCAACCCCACCCAAATACAGAGGCCTTGAATCCCCTCCCACCCAAATACAGAGGCCTTGAATCCCCCCCCCCCCCACCCAAATACAGAGGCCTTGAATCCCCCCCCCCCCCACCCGAATACAGAGGCCTTGAATCCCCCCCCCCACCCAAATACAGAGGCCTTGAATCCCCCCACCCACCCAAATACAGAGGCCTTGAATCCCCCCTCCCCCCATCCAAATACAGAGGCCTTGAATCCCCCCCTCACCCAAATACAGAGGCCTTGAATCCCCCCCCCTCACCCAAATACAGAGGCCTTGAATCCCCCCCCCCCCCCCAACCAAATACAGAGGCCTTGAATCCCCCCCCCCCTCACCCAAATACAGAGGCCTTGAATCCCCCCCCAACCAAATACAGAGGCCTTGAATCCCCCCCCCCCTCACCCAAATACAGAGGCCTTGAATCCCCCCCCAACCAAATACAGAGGCCTTGAATCCCCCCCCCACCAAAATAAAGAGGCCTTGAATCCCCCATGTTTTATCCCTGTCCAGAGGCCTTTGAATCCTCCAACCAAGAATTCACAAAATGGGACAAACACCGAATTGAGACACTGCATACAGAATTCAGCAAAAATATCCTCTGTGTACAACATAAAACACCAAATAATACATGCAGAGCAGAATTAGGCCGATACCCGCTAATTATCAAAATCCAGAAAAGAGCCGTTAAATTCTACAACCACCTAAAAGGAAGTGATTCCCAAACCTTCCATAACAAAGCCATCACCTACAGAGAGATGAACCTGGAGAAGAGTCCCCTAAGCAAGCTGGTCCTAGGGCTCTGTTCACAAACACAAACACACCCCACAGAGCCCCAGGACACCAACACAATTAGACACAACCAAATCATGAGAAAACAAAAATATAATTACTTGACACACTGGAAAGAATTTACAAAAAAACAGAGCAAACTAGAATGTTATTTGGCCCTAAACAGAGAGTACACAGTGGCAGAATACCTGACCACTGTGACTGACCCAAAATTAAGGAAATATTTGACTATGTACAGACTCAGTGAGCATAACCTTGCTATTGAGAATGTTCGCCGAAGGCATATATGACCATATTAGAGACACATATTTCCCTCAGATTACTCAGAACCACACAGAATTTTAAAACAAACCCAATCTTGATAAACTCCCATATCTACTGGGTGAAAGACCACAGTGTGTCATCATCACTGCAGCAAGATTTGTGACCTGTTGCCACAAGAAAAGGGCAACCAGTGAAGAACAGACACCATTGTAAATACAACCTATATTTATGCTTATTTATTTTCCTTTTTGTACTTGAACTATTTGTACATCGTTACAACACTATATAGACATAATATGACATTTGAAATGTCTTTATTCTTTTGGAACTTCTGTGGGTGTATTATTTACTGTACACTTTTTATAGTTTATTTAACTTTTGTTTATTATCAATTTCACTTGCTTTGGCAATGTGAACGTATGTTTCCCATGCCAATAAAGCCCTTAAATTGAAATTGAAATTGAATTGAGAGACAGAGAGATCTGTGAGAAGTCAGTCAGAACACAATCTACTGTCCCTATACTGCCTTTTCACTGACACAAGATGAATACACACACATGGACACACGCTGATACGCACACACACACACCAACAAGCTCTCATAATCTCACTGTAGCTCTCATAATCTCACTGTAGCTCTCATAATCTCACTGTAGCTCTCATAATCTCACTGTAGCTCTCATAATCTCATAATCTCACTGTAGCGCTCATAATCTCACTGTAGCTCTCACAATCTCATAATCTCACTGTAGCTCTCATAATCTCACTGTAGCTCTCATAATCTCACTGTAGCTCTCATAATCTCACTGTAGCTCTCATAATCTCATAATCTCACTGTAGCGCTCATAATCTCACTGTAGCTCTCATAATCTCACTGTAGCTCTCATAATCTCACTGTAGCTCTCATAATCTCATAATCTCACTGTAGCGCTCATAATCTCATAATCTCACTGTAGCGCTCATAATCTCACTGTAGCTCTCATAATCTCACTGTAGCTCTCATAATCTCACTGTAGCTCTCATAATCTCACTGTAGCTCTCACAATCTCATAATCTCACTGTAGCTCTCATAATCTCACTGTAGCTCTCACAATCTCATAATCTCACTGTAGCTCTCATAATCTCACTGTAGCTCTCACAATCTCACTGTAGATCTCATAATCTCACTGTAGCGCTCATAATCTCATAATCTCACTGTAGCGCTCATAATCTCACTGTAGCTCTCATAATCTCACTGTAGCTCTCATAATCTCACTGTAGCTCTCATAATCTCACTGTAGCTCTCATAATCTCACTGTAGCGCTCATAATCTCACTGTAGCTCTCATAATCTCACTGTAGCTCTCACAATCTCACTGTAGCTCTCATAATCTCACTGTAGCTCTCACAATCTCACTGTAGCTCTCATAATCTCCAAATGTAACATTTCAAAGTTGCTCCAAGCAGCAAATTTGGAAGTTAATGGGTTACGTTTAGGCACTCATTCTGACTGGTTGAGGTACGTACATTTTTTTAAAAACTAGGCAAGTCAGTTAAGAACAAATTCTTATTTAAAATAACAGGCCAAAACTGGTCAAATCCTAAACCGGAAGACACTGGGCCAATTGTCCGTCGTCCTATGGGACTCCCAATCACGGCTGGCTGTGATATAGCCTGACTATAGTCTCAGAGCCGAGGTGTGTGTTAACATTACTAGTTAGTGACTATAGTCTCAGAGCCAAGGTGTGTGTTAACATTACTAGTTAGTGACTATAGTCTCAGGGCCAAGGTGTGTGTTAACATTACTAGTTAGTGACTATAGTCTCAGAGCCAAGGTGTGTGTTAACATTACTAGTTAGTGATTATACGTCTCAGAGCCAAGGTGTGTGTTAACATTACTAGTTAGTGACTATAGTCTCAGAGCCAAGGTGTGTGTTAACATTACTAGTTAGTGACTATAGTCTCAGAGCCAAGGTGTGTGTTAACATTACTAGTTAGTGACTATAGTCTCAGAGCCAAGGTGTGTGTTAACATTACTAGTTAGTGACTATAGTCTCAGAGCCAATGTGTGTGTTAACATTACTAGTTAGTGACTATAGTCTCAGAGCCAAGGTGTGTGTTATCATTACTAGTTAGTGACTATAGTCTCAGAGCCAAGGTGTGTGTTAACATTACTAGTTAGTGACTATAGTCTCAGAGCCGAGGTGTGTGTTAACATTACTAGTTAGTGACTATAGTCTCAGGGCCAAGGTGTGTGTTAACATTACTAGTTAGTGACTATAGTCTCAGAGCCAAGGTGTGTGTTAACATTACTAGTTAGTGATTATACGTCTCAGAGCCAAGGTGTGTGTTAACATTACTAGTTAGTGACTATAGTCTCAGAGCCAAGGTGTGTGTTAACATTACTAGTTAGTGACTATAGTCTCAGAGCCAAGGTGTGTGTTAACATTACTAGTTAGTGACTATAGTCTCAGAGCCAAGGTGTGTGTTAACATTACTAGTTAGTGACTATAGTCTCAGAGCCAAGGTGTGTGTTAACATTACTAGTTAGTGACTATAGTCTCAGAGCCAATGTGTGTGTTAACATTACTAGTTAGTGACTATAGTCTCAGAGCCAAGGTGTGTGTTATCATTACTAGTTAGTGACTATAGTCTCAGAGCCAAGGTGTGTGTTAACATTACTAGTTAGTGATTATAGTCTCAGAGCCAAGGTGTGTGTTAACATTACTAGTTAGTGACTATAGTCTCAGAGCCAAGGTGTGTGTTAACATTACTAGTTAGTGACTATAGTCTCAGAGCCAAGGTGTGTGTTAACATTACTAGTTAGTGATTATAGTCTCAGAGCCAAGGTGTGTGTTAACATTACTAGTTAGTGACTATAGTCTCAGAGCCAAGGTGTGTGTTAACATTACTAGTTAGTGATTATAGTCTCAGAGCCAAGGTGTGTGTTATCTTGTTTTTCTCAAATATAATGAATAGCAGGTGCACAGACTGAATGTGTGTGTGTGTTTGTGTGTGTGTGTTTGTGTGTGTTTGTGTGTTTTTGTGTCCGTGTTTGTCTGTGTCTGCTAATGAGTGTTTGGTAGTGTATCGTTGCCAACAAGCTGTTCACTAGACACTGAGAGGTCTGATCATTAGCCTGCCTATCCACACCGTGGTGTGTGTGTGTGTGTGTGTGTGTGTGTGTGTGTGTGTGTGTGTGTGTGTGTGTGTGTGTGTGTGTGTGTGTGTGTGTGTGTGTGTGTGTGTGTGTGTGTGTGTGTGTGTGTGTGTGTGTGTGTGTGTGTGTGTGAGGTGCGAGGGTTAGGCTAAATGTGGTGAGAGAGGAAGAGAGAGACACATTATATGGATTTGTTTGGGAGAGGGAGAAAGAGAGAGGGAGAAAGAGAGAGAGAGAGAGAGGGAGAGGGAGAGAGAGAGAGGGAGAAAGAGAGAGAGAACCATTATATGGATTTGTTTGGGAGAGGGAGAAAGAGAGAGAGGAGAGAGAGGTAGATCTTGAGCGAGAGAGAGGAGAGAGAGAGACAGAGAGAGAGAGGAGAGAGAGGTAGGTCTTGAGCGAGAGAGAGGAGATGGCCCTTCCTTGGACACTGTGCGATCTAACCTCCAAACGAGCTTCAATGCCATACAACACTCCTTCCGTGGCCTCCAACTGCTCTTAAACGCTAGTAAAACCAAATGCATGCTTTTCAACCGTTCGCTGCCTGCACCCGCCCACCCGACTAGCATCACCACCCTGGACGGTTCCGACCTAGATTATGTGGACATCTATAAATACCTAGGTGTCTGGCTAGACTGTAAATTCTCCTTCCAGACTCATATTAAACATCTCCAATCCAAAATCAAATCAAGAATCGGCTTTCTATTTCGCAACAAAGCCTCCTTCACTCACGCCGCCAAACTTACCCTAGTAAAACTGACTATCCTACCGATCCTCGACTTCGGCGATGTCATCTACAAAATAGCTTCCAACACTCTACTCAGCAAACTGGATGCAGTTTATCATAGTGCCATCCGTTTTGTTACTACAACACCTTATACCACCCACCACTGCGACCTGTATGCTCTAGTCGGCTGGCCCTCGCTGCATGTTCGTCGCCAGACCCACTGGCTCCAGGTCATCTATAAGTCTATGCCAGGTAAAGCTCCGCCTTATCTCAGTTCACTGGTCACGATAACAACACCCACCCGTAGCACGCGCTCCAGCAGGTATATCTCACTGATCATCCCAAAAGCCAACACCTCATTTGGGCGCCTTTCCTTCCAGTTCTCTGCTGCCAGTAACTGGAACGAATTGCAAAAATCGCTGAAGTTGGAGACTTTTATTTCCCTCACCAACTTTAAACATCTGCTATCTGAGCAGCTAACCGATCGCTGCAGCTGTACATAGTCCATCTATAAACAGCCCACCCAATTTACCTACCTCATCCCCATACTGTTTTTATTTATTTACTTTTCTGCTCTTTTGCACACCAGTATGTCTACTTGCACATTATCATCTGATGATTTATCACCCCAGTGTTAACCTGCTAAATTGTAATTATTCGCTCCTATGGCCTATTTATTGCCTTACCGCCTTTTGCACACAATGTATATAGACTCATTTTTTCCCCCTACTGTTTTATTGACATGTTTATTGTTTATTCGATGTGTAACTCTTTGTTGTTGTCTGTTCATACTGCTATGCTTTATCTTGGCCAGGTCGCAGTTGTAAATGAGAACTTGTTCTCAACTAGCCTACCTGGTTAAATAAAGGTGAAATAAAATACAAAAAATAAAAAAGAGAGAGAGATAGAGAGAGAGAGCCCAAGCCAATGGCATGTACCAGATGCTCAGCAGGCTCTGCTCACACTTACTGGTCTGATGTAAAAACCACACGACCAACAACATTGGACACAAAGTCTTCACTATCTCATCCTGGAATATCCAAGTCATGATGTCATCTGCCTTTGGCCTAAAAATCAGTAACCCAGACTTTATCAAAGAAATGCAGACATTGACATCCTACAAGAAACATGGTATAACTGGTTGCCTTGTAGGTTACAGAGAGCAGCTAGTCCCATCCACCACACTACCAGGAATAAAACAGGGAAGAGACTCAGGGGGTTTTCTAATGTGGTATAGAGCAGACCTAACCTACTCAAAGGAAATGATCTCAACATAGACAAATGTCCTCATGTCTGCTACCTATATCCCCCCACTAGAATCCCCATACTTTAATGATAACAGCTTCTCCATCCTAGAGGGGGAGATCAACCATTTCTAGGCCCAGGGACTGGGACTAGTCTGTGGCGACTTAAATGCCAGAACTGGACAATAGCCTGACACCCTCAACACACAGGGGGACAATCACATGCCTGGAGGTGACAGCATTCCCTCCCCCATATGCCCCCCTAGACATAACTACGACAACATAACCAACAAAAAGGAGTCACAACTCCTGCAGCTCTGTCGGACACTGGGTATGAACATAGGCAATGGTAGGCTTCGAGGGGACTCCTACGGTAGGTACACCGATAGCTCATCTCTTGGCAGTAGTACTGTAGATTACTTTATCACCAACCTCAACCCAGAGTCTCTAGGAGCGTTCACAGTCAGCCCATTAACACCCCTATCAGATCACAGTAAAATCGCAGTCTACCTGAACAGAGAAAAACTCAATCATGAGGCATCAAAGCCAAAGGAACTGAATAATATTAAGACAGGCTATAGATGGAAGAAAAGTAGTGTGGAAATCTGCCCAAAAACTTTTAGGCAACAACAAATTCAATCTTTCTAGACAATTTCCTTTACAAAATGTTTCCCTGTAATAGTGAAGGTGTAAACCTGGCAGTAGAAAACCTAAACAGTATATTTGACCTCTCAGCTTCTCTATCAAATAAAAAAAATTCAAACAGACAACCTAAGAAAATCAATAACATTGACAAATGGTTTGATGAAGAATGCAAAAACCTAACAAAGAAATTGAGAAACCTGTCCAACCAAAAACATAAAGACCCAGAAAACCTGAGTCTACGCCTTCACTATGGTGAATCCATCCATGGCCATGACCATGTGTGTGTGTGTGTGTGTGTGTGTGTGTGTGTGTGTGTGTGTGTGTGTGTGTGTGTGTGTGTGTGTGTGTGTGTGTGTGTGTGTGTGTGTGTGTGTGTGTGTGTGTGTGTGTGTGTGTGTGTGTGTGTGTGTGTGTTTGTGCGTGCGTGCGTGCATGTGTGCGTTGCCTGTGTGTGTGTGTGTGTGTGTGTGTGTGTGTGCGTGCGTGCATTGCCTGTGTGTGTGTTTGTGCATGCGTGCGTGCGTGCATGTGTGTGTTGCCTGTGTGTGTGTGTGGCCTAGCTGTCCTGCTGTTCATCTTGCCGTAACCAATGGTGATTGATGATTGGAATGTTCTCATTCTGTCTTCCTGTGACCGTGTTCTACACACTCAGACAGGCTGAGACTGGCTGAGAGACAGGCTGAGAGACTGGCTGAGAGACAGGCTGAGAGACTGGCTGAGAGACAGGCTGAGAGACTGGGAGTCAGTCAGGACTTTTGAATTTCATGTGTCAGACATCATCTCAATGACTGGGAGTCAGACAGGGCTTGTGTGTGTATTTGATTGTCTTTGTGAGACGTGTAAGAGGATTTAGACAGACCTTATTTAAATATTATGATACAACATATTGATAGTCTACATTCATATTGTCACGCCCTGCCCATAGAGAGGTTTTTATTCTCTATGTTGGTTAGGCCAGGGTGTGACTAGGGTGGGCATTCTAGTTTCTTTATTTCTATGTTTTCTGTTTCTATGTTTTGGCCGGGTGTGGTTCTCAATCAGGGACAGCTGTCTATCGTTGTCTCTGATTGGGAATCATACTTAGGCAGCCTGTTTTTCCACCTTAGTTGTGGGTAGTTGTCTGTGTTAGTGGCCTGTATGGCCCTAGTCAGCTTCACGTTCGTTTTTGGTGTTTCTTGTTTTTGTTGGCGACATTTTAAATAACAAGAAATGAACGCTCACCACGCTGCACCTTGGTCTCCTTCCGACGACGGCCGTGACACATATAATAATATATTACAGTAATACTTATATTCAAATAATAATATATTACATACATCCTTATATTAATATGATAATATATTACAGTAATAGTTATATTCATATAATAATATATTACATACATCCTTATATTCATATGGTAATATATTACAATAATAGTTATATTCATATAATAATATATTACAGTAATACTTATATTCATATAATAATATATTACAATAATAGTTATATTCATATAATAATATATTACAATAATACTTACATTCATATAATAATATATTACAGTAATCATTAAATTAATATGATAATATATTACAGTAATCATTATATTAATATGATAATATATTACAGTAATACTTATATTCATCTAATAATATATTACAGTAATATTTATATTCATATAATAATATATTACAGTAATACTTATATTCATCTAATAATATATTACAGTAATATTTATATTCATATAATAATATATTACAGTAATATTTATATTCATATAATACTATATTACAGTAATATTTATATTCAAATGATAACATATTACAATATATGCTACATTCACATGATACTGCCAGGTAATCATTCCTTTTGAAGTCATTATCCTCCAATGATAATGTTGACTGTAATCTTTCAGACCTGTCTAATACTTAACATCTTCTACGGTAATATACCGTAATAGTTTAACCAGTTACAGCCAAAAGCACTTCGATTGGTTT
>NW_024059009.1:275069-290069 GCF_016432855.1 Salvelinus namaycush
TTCACACACTGTTGCTGGTATTTTGGCCCATTCCTCCATGCAGATCTCCTCTAGAGCAGTGATGTTTTGGGGCTGTTGCTGGGCAACACGGACTTTCAACTCCCTCCAAAGATTTTCTATGGGGTTGAGATTTGGAGACTGGCTAGGCCACTCCAGGACCTTGAAATGCTTCTTACGAAGCCACTCCTTCGTTGCCCGGGCGGTGTGTTTGGGATCATTGTCATGCTGAAAGCCCCAGCCACGTTTCATCTTCAATGCCCTTGCTGATGGAAGGAGGTTTTCACTCAAAAACTCACGATACATGGCCCCATTCATTCTTTCCTTTACACGGATCAGTCGTCCTGGTCCCTTTGCAGAAAAACAGCCCCAAAGCATGATGTTTCCACCCCCATGCTTCACAGTAGGTATGGTGTTCTTTGGATGCAACTCAGCATTCTTTGTCCTCCAAACACGACGAGCTGAGTTTTTACCAAAAAGTTATATTTTGGTTTCATCTGACCATGTGACATTCTCCCAATCTTCTTCTGGATCATCCAAATGCTCTCTAGCAAACTTCAGACGGGCCTGGACATGTACTGGCTTAAGCAGGGGGACACGTCTGGCACTGCAGGATTTGAGTCCCTGGCGGCGTAGTGTGTTACTGATGGTAGGCTTTGTTACTTTGGTCCCAGCTCTCTGCAGGTCATTCACTAGGTCCCCCCGTGTGGTTCTGGGATTTTTGCTCACCGTTCTTGTGATCATTTTGACCCCACGGGGTGAGATCTTGCGTGGAGCCCCAGATCGAGGGAGATTATCAGTGGTCTTGTATGTCTTCCATTTCCTAATAATTGCTCCCACAGTTGATTTCTTCAAACCAAGCTGCTTACCTATTGCAGATTCAGGCTTCCCAGCCTGATGCAGGTCTACAATTTTGTTTCTGGTGTCCTTTGACAGCTCTTTGGTCTTGGCCATAGTGGAGTTTGGAGTGTGACTGTTTGAGGTTGTGGACAGGTGTCTTTTATACTGATAACAAGTTCAAACAGGTGCCATTAATACAGGTAACGAGTGGAGGACAGAGGAGCCTCTTAAAGGAGAAGTTACAGGTCTGTGAGAGCCAGAAATCTTGCTTGTTTGTAGGTGACCAAATACTTATTTTCCACCATAATTTGCTAATAAATTCATTAAAAATCCTACAATGTGATTTTCTGGATTTTTTTTCTCATTTTGTCTGTCATAGTTGAAGTGTACCTATGATGAAAATTACAGGCCTCTCTCATCTTTTTAAGTGGGAGAACTTGCACAATTGGTGGCTGACTAAATACTTTTTTGCCCTACTGTATATTATATTATATTTGTATATTATCTACCTCACTTGCTTTGGCAATGTTAACATATGTTTCCCAATGCCAATAAATGCCCTTGATTTGGATTGAATTGCTATCTAGAGGGATACAGAGTGATGAACATGGAGAAGAGTCCCCTAAGCCATGGAGAACATGGAGAACATGGTCATGGAGAAGTCCCCTAAACCAGCTGGTCCTGGGTCTCTGTTCACAAACACAAACAGACCCCACAGAGCCCCAGGACAGCAACACAATTAGACCCAACCAAATCATGAGAAAACAAAAAGATAATTACTTGATACATTGGAAAGAATTAACAAAAAAACAGAGCAAACTAGAATGTTATTTGGCCCTAAACAGAGAGTACACAGTGGCAGAATACCTGACCACTGTGACTGACCCAAACTTAAGGAAAGCTGACAATGTACAGACTCAGTAAGCATAGCCTTGCTATTGAGAAAGGCCGCTGTAGGCAGACCTGGCTCTCAAGAGAAGACAGGCTATGTGCACACTGCCCACAAAATGAGGTGGAAACTGAGCTGCACTTCCTAACCTCCTGCCCAATGTATGACCATATTAGAGACACATATTTCCCTCAGATTATACAGACCCAAAATTGTGATAAACTCCCATATCTACTGGGTGAAATACCTCAGTGTGATTTGTGACCTGTTGCCTCAAGAAAAGGGCAACCAGTGAAGAACAAACACCACATTTATTTCCCCTTTTGCACCTTAACCATTTGCACATCGTTACAACACTATATAGACATAATATGACATTTGAAATGTCTTTATTCTTTTGGAACTTCTGTGAGTGTAATGTTTACTGTTATTTTTATTATTTATTTCACTTTTGTTTATTATCTATTTCACTTGCTTTGGCAATATCAACATATGTTTCCCATGCCAATAAAGCCCTTTGAATTGAATTGGAGAGGGAGAGAGGGAGAGAAAGGGAGAGGGGGAGAGAGGGAGAGAGGGAGAGAGTTAACTCCCTGGTTTATCCTTCATTACCTTCTTATATTAAAGGAACAGGTAATCCCAAGTACCGTAGCCTCTAAATCTCAGCCCTGCCACCCTCAGCTTTAGTTACAGCTCTCCTGATGGGACTTTTCAAGTGCAGGATAAGACATTCTGTTACATTTTGTGGGCATTATCGATACCACACTGTACATAGCCATAATATTAGAAATGTCTTTATATTTTGAAACTTTTCTAAGTGTGATGTTTACTGTTAATTTATGATTGTTTATTTCACTTTTGTTTATTGTCTATTTCACTTGCTTTGGCAAAGTAAACATATGTTTCCCATGCCAATAAAGTCCTTTGAATTGAATTGAGAGAGAGATAGAGAGAGAGATAGAGAGAGATAGAGAGAGAGAAGGTTATTTTTAAATGTCAAAGCTGAGAGGGTGTTTGTGGGTAGTACTTAGATGAGGCTAGTTGTGCCTGAGGCAGTAAAAAAACAAGCTAACTGAATAACAGCAGCCAGTAGAGAGAGAGGAGGGTAGTGGAGGGGTTGAGAGGAGAGGAAAGGAGGAGAGAGAATACAAGAGAAGAGAGGAGGAGAGGGGAGGAGAGCTGATAGGAGAGGGGAGAGCTAAGGAAAAGGGGAGAGGAGAGATGACAGGAGAGGAGAGGACTTGGTTTAACCTAACATAGCAGGCATAAAAGAAAATGGAGTTCCCACATCCTGTTGAAGTGGGAAAAGAAGCTACCTAGAACATTAGCTAAGATACTCAATAAGTTCTAGTGAGCGTTTCATCTGACATGAGGATGACAACATCCCCCAAAAAACATTTAGAGAATGTTTTTGATAACAAAATGTTTTAAAGCTGCAATATGTAACCTTTTTTTGGGGCGACCCGACCAAATTCACATAGAAAAGTGTGTTATAGATCTGTCATTCTCATTGAAAGCAAGCGGTAGATCTGTTCTACTGTATGTGCGCTATTTCTATGCTCCCAGTTCTTAAGTTTAAAAAAAAAAAATCGGTTTTGTACACCATCTTCAAACAGCTGAAAATACTATGTATTTCACAGCGGTTTAGATCGTACAATGATTCTCTACACTACATTTGCTTGTTTTGTCACATAAACTGAAATTAGTCTTAACTATTAGAATTTTAGCACCAGCTAAAATATTATTGTAATTATCTCTTAACATTCACTCAAATGTTGTGCACAACATCTGTAACAACCACCACAGAACATTCCTCAAACGTTCTCATTAGGTTTCTAGGTAATGTAATAACACAATGTTTTTCCCAGAAAACCAAAACTAGTTCTTTGAAAGTTCCCCAGAAGATTCGTTCGGTCGCGGCAAATGTTCTTAGAACACAAAATAATGTCCACTCGTGGTGATGATTTTAGAATGTTAGTATAAAACATTCACCTGACGTTTCCAGAAACATTCCTAGAACACATTTAATCTGTTTCCAGAAACATTCCTATAACAACATTTAATCTGTTTCCAGAAACATTCCTAGAACACATTTCATCTGTTTCCAGAAACATTCCTATAACAACATTTCATCTGTTTCTAGAAACATTCCTAGAACAACATTTCATCTGTTTCCAGAAACATTCCTAGAACACATTTAATCTGTTTCCAGAAACATTCCTATAACAACATTTAATCTGTTTCCAGAAACATTCCTAGAACACATTTAATCTGTTTCCAGAAACATTCCTAGAACAACATTTCATCTGTTTCCAGAAACATTCCTAGAACACATTTAATCTGTTTCCAGAAACATTCCTAGAACAACATTTAATCTGTTTCCAGAAACATTCCTAGAACACATTTAATCTGTTTCCAGAAACATTCCTATAACAACATTTAATCTGTTTCCAGAAACATTCCTAGAACACATTTCATCTGTTTCCAGAAACATTCCTATAACAACATTTAATCTGTTTCCAGAAACATTCCTAGAACACATTTCATCTGTTTCCAGAATGTTTCATTAAGTTGTGGGAATAGTCTGGTGGAAATATTGTTGGGACATCACAAAAGAAACGCTCCCAAAACACACAAACTGTCCACTTGTGCGGATGTGTTGACAGTTTAGTTAGATAGAGCTTTATTTGTGTATTCATATGCTTCTTAAATACAGACTCAGAACCTTCAAACACGGATCCACCTGTACCAGAAAACCCGAGACCCGATCCGGAACCTAAGCGGGTCCGGATCCAGAATTCTAAATAGTGTCACGGGTCTGGGGTAGATCTGATACCAGTGTCACGGGTCTAGGGTAGATCTGATACCAGTGTCACGGGTCTAGGGTAGATCTGATATCAGTGTCACGGGTCTGGGGTAGATCTGATATCAGTGTCACGGGTCTGGGGTAGATCTGATACCAGTGTCACGGGTCTAGGGTAGATCTGATACCAGTGTCACGGGTCTAGGGTAGATCTGATACCAGTGTCACGGGTCTAGGGTAGATCTGATATCAGTGTCACGGGTCTGGGGTAGATCTGATATCAGTGTCACGGGTCTGGGGTAGATCTGATACCAGTGTCACGGGTCTAGGGTAGATCTGATACCAGTGTCATGGGTCTAGGGTAGATCTGATACCAGTGTCACGGGTCTGGGGTAGATCTGATACCAGTGTCACGGGTCTAGGGTAGATCTGATACCAGTGTCACGGGTCTAGGGTAGATCTTATATCAGTGTCACGGGTCTGGGGTAGATCTGATATCAGTGTCACGGGTCTGGGGTAGATCTGATATCAGTGTCACGGGTCTGGGGTAGATCTGATATCAGTGTCACGGGTCTGGGGTAGATCTGATACCAGTGTCACGGGTCTGGGGTAGATCTGATACCAGTGTCACGGGTCTAGGGTAGATCTGATACCAGTGTCACGGGTCTGGGGTAGATCTTATACCAGTGTCACGGGTCTGGGGTAGATCTGATACCAGTGTCACGGGTCTGGGGTATGTGTAATTTTAACTGACTTGTCCGGATTGACCCGTATAGTAGAGAGAGAGAGAGAGAGAGAAGTGTTGTAATTTATGCTGCTGCTCGTTGCTTTACACGGGAGTGGCACGTGTCATAGAGCCTCCATGTGGGGCAAAAGTTAGGAGATATCTAATCAATGGAAGATGAAAATTAAAATGATGGAATTAAAAGTTAAATGAGAAGGATAGGCTGCTGCTTTATATTCTGAATGGAGTTGTTGTTTGTGTTGTTGTTTGTGTTGTTGTTTGTGTTGTTGTTTGTGTTGTTGTTTGTAACTATGTAGGGTGAGAAAGAAAGTGTACGGAGCCTATATTAGCCTAGCTAGCTGACGTTAGCTAGCTTAACTAGCTTCTCCCGGGTTTGATGCAGTCAAGACAGGTACTACGTCATCGTATTGGATGATAAATAACCTAGCTATGGCAGCTATTAGTCTACTATAGCGAGAGATGGCTGGGTTGGTTGCGGTCTCTCTCCTCTCCCTCCATCCTCCCTGTTCCCTCTGTCACTCGCTCACACTCACAGTAGCCTACACACACAGCACGGCCCCCTGCTAGAGCGTCACCTCTCTCTACCTCCTCTCACAGTAGCCTACACACACAGCACGGCCCCCTGCTAGAGCGTCACCTCTCTCTACCTCCTCTCACAGTACCTCCTCTCTCTACCTCCTCTCACAGTAGCCTACACACACAGCACGGCCCCCTGCTAGAGCGTCACCTCTCTCTACCTCCTCTCACAGTACCTCCTCTCTCTACCTCCTCTCACAGTAGCCTACACACACAGCACGGCCCCCTGCTAGAGCGTCACCTCTCTCTACCTCCTCTCACAGTACCTTCTCTCTCTACCTCCTCTCACGGTAGCCTACACACACAGCACGGCACCTGCTAGAGCATCACCTCTCTCTACCTCCTCTCACCCTAAAGGAGTAGCGTATTTTCTCTAGTTAGAGATGTTGCATAACTTCCTTTATCCAAGTAGGAGGAAATCCATCCTTCCACTTAAATGGTATCAGACCGCAGGGGCCTCCTGCGGTGCCACTCCATAGAACTGTTTAGAGGGGCCTCCTGCGGTGCCACTCCATATAACTGTTTAGAGGGGCCTCCTGTGGTGCCACTCCATAGAACTGTTTAGAGGGGCCTCCCGTGGTGCCACTCCATAGACCTGGTTAGAGGAGCCTCCTGTGGTGCCACTCCATATAACTGTTTAGAGGGGCCTCCTGTGGTGCCACTCCATAGAACTGGTTAGAGGGGCCTCCCGTGGTGCCACTCCATAGACCTGGTTAGAGGGGCCTCCCGTGGTGCCACTCCATAGAACTGTTTAGAGGGGCCTCCCGTGGTGCCACTCCATAGAACTGTTTAGAGGGGCCTCCCGTGGTGCCACTCCATAGACCTGGTTAGAGGAGCCTCCCGTGGTGCCACTCCATAGAACTGGTTAGAGGGGCCTCCCGTGGTGCCACTCCATAGAACTGGTTAGAGGAGCCTCCTGTGGTGCCACTCCATAGAACTGGTTAGAGGGGCCTCCCGTGGTGCCACTCCATAGAACTGGTTAGAGGGGCCTCCCGTGGTGCCACTCCATAGAACTGTTTAGAGGGGCCTCGTGCGGTGCCACTCCATAGAACTGGTTAGAGGAGCCTCCTGTGGTGCCACTCCATAGAACTGGTTAGAGGGGCCTCCTGTGGTGCCACTCCATAGAACTGGTTAGAGGGACCTCCCGTGGTGCCACTCCATAGAACTGGTTAGAGGGGCCTCCTGTGGTGCCACTCCATAGAACTGGTTAGAGGGGCCTCCTGTGGTGCCACTCCATAGAACTGGTTAGAGGGGCCTCCTGTGGTGCCACTCCATAGAACTGGTTAGAGGGGCCTCCTGTGGTGCCACTCCATAGAACTGGTTAGAGGGGCCTCCTGTGGTGCCACTCCATAGAACTGGTTAGAGGGGCCTCCTGTGGTGCCACTCCATAGAACTGGTTAGAGGGGCCTCCTGTGGTGCCACTCCATAGAACTGGTTAGAGGGGCCTCCTGTGGTGCCACTCCATAGAACTGGTTAGAGGGGCCTCCTGTGGTGCCACTCCATAGAACTGGTTAGAGGGGCCTCCTGTGGTGCCACTCCATAGAACTGGTTAGAGGGGCCTCCTGTGGTGCCACTCCATAGAACTGGTTAGAGGGGCCTCCCGTGGTGCCACTCCATAGAACTGGTTAGAGGAGCCTCCCGTGGTGCCACTCCATAGAACTGTTTAGAAATAGGATGAAAGAGTGTTATTTGTGCGGACTGCATCCATAGGGGAGGAGTAAAGGACTTTGATCCAGGACATAACATTGGGACAGAATCCAAATTGTTTAAGAGTATAAAATAAATAATCCCACTCCAATCGATCAAATGCCTTCTCAGCATCAAGTGATAACAACATCTCTGTCAGATGAAGAGGGATTATAAAGTAAACTCAACAAAAATAAGAAACGTCCCTTTTTCAAGACCCTGTCTTTCAAAGATAATTCGTAAAAATCCCAATAACTTCACAGATCTTCATTGTGAAGGGTTTAAATATTGTTTCCCATGCTTGTTCAATGAACCATAAACAATTAATGAACATGCACCTGTGGAATGGTTGTTAAGACACTAACAGCTTACAGACGGTACGCAATTAAGGTCACAGTTATGAAAACTTAGGACACTAAAGAGGTCTTTCTACTGACTCTGAAAAATACTAAAATAAAGATCCCCAGGGTCCCTGCTCATCTGCATGAATGTGCCTTAGCCATGCTGCAAGGAGGCATGAGGACTGCAGATGTGGCCAGGGCAATAAATTGCAATGTCCGTACTGTGAGACGCCTAAGACAGCGCTACAGGGAGACAGGACGGACAGTTGATTGTCCTCGCAGTGGCAGAACACGTGTAACAACACCTGCACAGGATCGGTACATCCCAACATCACACCTGCGGGACAGGTATAGGATGGCACAGGAACGCACAATCCCTCCATCAGTGCTCAGACTGTACGCAATATGCTGAGAGAGGCTGGACTGAGGGCTTGTAGACCTGTTGTAAGGCAGGTCCTCACTAGGCATCACTGGCAACAACGTCGCCTATGGGCACAAACCCACCGTTGCTGGACCAGACAGGACTGGCAAAAAGTGCTCTTCACTGACGAGTCACGGTTTTGTCTCACCAGGGGTGATGGTCGGATTCGAGTTTATCGTCGAAGGACTGAGCTTGTTGTCATTGCAGGCAGTCTCAACGCTGTGCATTACAGGGAAGACATCCTCCTCCCTCATGTGGTACCCTTCCTGCAGGCTCATCCTGACATGACCCTCCAGCATGACAATGCCACCAGCCATACTGCTCATTCTGTGCATGATTTCCTGCAAGACAGGAATGTCAGTGTTCTGCCATGGCCAGCGAAGAGCCTGGATCTCAATCCCATTGAGCATGTCTGGGACCTGTTGGTGGAGGGTGAGGGTGAGGGCCATTCCCCCCAGAAATGTCCGGGAACTTGCAGGTGCCTTTGCGGAAGAGTGTGGTAGCATCTCACAGCAAGAACTGGCAAGTCTGGTGCTGTCCATGAGGAGGAGATGCACTGCAGTACTTAATGCAGCTGGTGGCCACACCAGATGTTACTTTTGTGTTACTTTTGTGTTACCAGTGTTACTTTTGATTTTGACCCCCCCCCCCTTTGTTCAGGGACACATTATGCAATTTCTGTTAGTCACATGTCTGTGGAACTTGTTCAGTTTATGTGTCAGTTGTTGAATCTTGTTTAAGTTCATACAAATATTTACACATGTTAAGTTTGCTGAAAATAAATGCAGTTGACAGTGAGAGGATGTTTACGTGACCTATGTGAACCACACTCAAGAGTCGTTTTTCTCCCCTTTCTTCAGAATAAGTGAAATACACGATTGTCTCATTGTTGAGGGTAAAGAGTTTGAGAAGAATGATTCCTAAAATACGGAATGCAAGAGAGGAGAGAATTGATCTGGGAATTATTTTAAGAATTTGCTCAGAAATCCGTTGGTTCAAGGAGATTTACCACACTGCATAGATTCCACTGTGAACACAGTCTCTGCTACAGAGAACTGCTCTTCTAATTCAGCAGCTGTCTCAGGTTCAACTGTAGGAATATCTAAGTTCTCAAAGAAGGTGTGGAGTAAGGTAGCATTACCAGCGGATTACGAAGTGTATAATTCTGAGTAAAAGTTATGAAAGCATGAACTGACCTCCAAATGATCCATACATGTGTTACCCAGCTCGTCAGTTATCTCAGGTTTGGTTTGAGGTTCTCTGACGCACCCGGAGTACTATCATGTTCCCTGATTTCTCTCCATGTTCATCATTTTTGTATCGAGATTTTCTAATTCGATTTTGAGCTTGTCGAGTTGAAAGAAGATCAAACTCTGTCTGATGTGTCAAACGTTGTTTTATTACATCTACGTATGAAGAGTGTGAATATGTCATATCCAAATCCGGGTTTTATTTGTAAATTCCCCTAGGCGTTGAATATTGCAGTTCCTTAATCTTGCGCTGTAGGAAATCATTTGGCCCCTTAGATAAGCCTTCATTGATTCCCATACTGCTGGAGGAGACATTCCAGGGGTTTGATTAAACTCGAGAAACAGCTCAATCTGAGGTTATATAAAAGCAACAAATGTTTCTTCTGATAGCAGTAGTGAGTTAAACCACCAAATGTTTCTTCTGATAGCAGTAGTGAGTTAAGACACCAAGGGTTTCTTCTGATAGCAGTAGTGAGTTAAGACACCAAATGTTTCTTCTGATAGCAGTAGTGAGTTAAGACACCAATGGTTTCTTCTGATAGCAGTAGTGAGTTAAGATAACAAGGGTTTCTTCTGATAGCAGTAGTGAGTTAAGATAACAAGGGTTTCTTCTGATAGCAGTAGTGAGTTAAGACAACAAGGGTTTATTCTGATAGCAGTAGTGAGTTAAGACACCAATGGTTTCTTCTGATAGCAGTAGTGAGTTAAACCACCAAGGGTTTCTTCTGATAGCAGGAGTGAGTTAAGATAACAAGGGTTTCTTCTGATAGCAGTAGTGAGTTAAACCACCAAAGGTTTCTTCTGATAGCAGTAGTGAGTTAAGACACCAAGGGTTTCTTCTGATAGCAGTAGTGAGTTAAGACACCAAAGGTTTCTTCTGATAGCAGTAGTGAGTTAAGATAACAAGGGTTTCTTCTGATAGCAGTAGTGAGTTAAACCACCAAAGGTTTCTTCTGATAGCAGTAGTGAGTTAAGACACCAATGGTTTCTTCTGATAGCAGTAGTGAGTTAAGATAACACGGGTTTCTTCTGATAGCAGTAGTGAGTTAAACCACCAAAGGTTTCTTCTGATAGCAGTAGTGAGTTAAGACACAAAGGGTTTCTTCTGATAGCAGTAGTGAGTTAAGACACCAAAGGTTTCTTCTGATAGCAGTAGTGAGTTAAGATAACAAGGGTTTCTTCTGATAGCAGTAGTGAGTTAAACCACCAAAGGTTTCTTCTGATAGCAGTAGTGAGTTAAGACACCAATGGTTTCTTCTGATAGCAGTAGTGAGTTAAGATAACAAGGGTTTCTTCTGATAGCAGTAGTGAGTTAAGACACCAATGGTTTCTTCTGATAGCAGTAGTGAGTTAAACCACCAAAGGTTTCTTCTGATAGCAGTAGTGAGTTAAGACACCAAAGGTTTCTTCTGATAGCAGTAGTGAGTTAAGATAACAAGGGTTTCTTCTGATAGCAGTAGTGAGTTAAGACACCAAAGGTTTCTTCTGATAGCAGTAGTGAGTTAAACCACCAGGGGTTTCTTCTGATAGCAGTAGTGAGTTAAGACACCAAAGGTTTCTTCTGATAGCAGTAGTGAGTTAAGACACCAAGGGTTTCTTCTGATAGCAGTAGTGAGTTAAGACACCAAGGGTTTCTTCTGATAGCAGTAGTGAGTTAAACCACCAAGGGTTTCTTCTGATAGCAGTAGTGAGTTAAGATACCAAAGGTTTCTTCTGATAGCAGTAGTGAGTTAAACCACCAAAGGTTTCTTCTGATAGCAGTAGTGAGTTAAGACACCAAGGGTTTATTCTGATAGCAGTAGTGAGTTAAGACACCAAAGGTTTCTTCTGATAGCAGTAGTGAGTTAAGATAACAAGGGTTTCTTCTGATAGCAGTAGTGAGTTAAACCACCAAAGGTTTCTTCTGATAGCAGTAGTGAGTTAAGACACCAAGGGTTTCTTCTGATAGCAGTAGTGAGTTAAGACACCAAGGGTTTCTTCTGATAGCAGTAGTGAGTTAAGACACCAGGGGTTTCTTCTGATAGCAGTAGTGAGTTAAGACACCAAGGGTTTCTTCTGATAGCAGTAGTGAGTTAAGACACCAAGGGTTTCTTCTGATAGCAGTAGTGAGTTAACCTGTTTGGGCAAGGGGTGCCCCTCCCACATTCCATTGAAAAGGCAGAGCGGCAAATTCAAAAAAAAAATTATTTGAAATATTTATCTTTCACACATTAACAAGTCCAATACAGCTAATGAAAGATACAGATCGTGTGAATCCAGCCAACATGTCCGATTTTTTAAAATGTTTTACAGGGAAGACACAATATGTAAATCTATTAGCTAAACACCTTAGCAAAAGACACCATTTTTTCTTTGTCCACCAACACCACTAGCTATCACCAATTCGGCCAAATAAAGATATTGATAGCCACTAACCAAGAAAAAACCTCATCAGATGACAGTCTGATAACATATTTATGGTATAGGATAGGTTTTGTTAGAAAAATGTGCATATTTCAGGTATAAATCATAGTTTACAATTGCACCCACCGTCACAACTCGACTAGAATAAATACATAGAGCAACGTGTATTACCTAATTACTAATCATAAAACATTTCGTAAAAATACACAGCATACACTAATCGAAAGAGACAGATCCTGTGAATACAGACAATATTTCAGATGTTCTAAGTGTCTTACAGCGAAAACACAATAAATCGTTATATTAGCATAGCACATGTGCAAACATTACCAGAGCATTGATTCTAGCCAAAGAGAGCGATAACGTCAACATCGCCAAAATATATTAATTTTTTCACTAACCTTCTCAGAATTCTTCAGATGACACTCCTGTAACATCATATTACAACATACATATAGAGTTTGTTCGAAAATGTGCATATTTAGCCACCAAAATCATGGTTAGACAATGACAAAAGTTGCCCAGCTGGTCAGAAAATGTCGTGCGACATATTAGACAGTGATCTAGTCGTATACATAAATACTCATAAACGTGACTAAAAAATATAGGGTGGACAGCGATTGATAGACAATTTAATTCTTAATACAATCGCTGATTTACATTTTTTAAATTATCCTTACTTTTCAATACAGTTTGCGCCAAGCGAAGCTACATCTAACAAAATGGCGGCATAAGCGATTAACATTTTTCGACAGAAACACGATTTATCATAATAAATTGTTCTTACTTTGAGCTGTTCTTCCATCAGAATCTTGGGCAAAGAATCCTTTCTTGGGTCTAATCGTCTTTTGGTCGAAAGCTGTCCTCTTGCTATGTGGAAATGCCCACTGCGTTCGGCATGAACTGGAAACGTGCCCAGAAGTTCAAAGTGTCTCAGAAATAAATGTCCCAAAATCGCACTAAACGGATATAAATTGCTATAAAACGGTTTAAATTAACTACCTTATGATGTCTTTAACACCTATTACAAGTAAAAACATGACCGGAGAAATATTACTGGCTACACTAAAGCTTGGAAAAAGAGCAGGTCGGTGTCCACCGTGCGTCCGGCGCAGCTGGAAAAGGGAAACTACCTACACGTTGTTCTGTTTTATAGAGGCTGTGATTGCGCAATCGACTCCATTCAAAGCGTCATCACGTAAAGACATCCAGGGGAAGACGTAAGCAGTGTTTGTATCCTCATAGCATTCACAGGGACCTTTAAACTGACTCCAGATCAGGGGCCAAGATGTGTGAAATCTGACTCCATGTCAGGGAAAGTGCTGTAGAATGAGTTCTGTTCCACTCAGAGACAAAATTTCAACGGCTATAGAAACTAGAGAGTGTTTTCTATCCAATAATAATAATAATATGCATATTGTACGAGTAGGAAGCCGTTTAAAAATTACACGATTTCCAGAAAAAGTGACAACAGCACCCCCTATCCCAATGAAGTTTTAAGACACCAAGGGTGATAAATAGGCTGTGTATTTGGTTAAAGTGATTCAAAATGACTATAGCTTGGTAAACACACTCTGTGATAAGTGGCAGAAATCTGTTGTCTAGGAAAAAGTAGTCTATACGTGAGAAGGTCTTATGAACTGGTGAGAACAATCCCACGTATTCTTTAACCATGTTCCTTTCAAAAAAATGTTTGGGGGAAATTAAGGTTCAGATATACTCTACGAAAACAGAGGGTTTCTTTATTTCTTACAATCAGAAATTCAGAATTTAGGCTAACAAACAAATTAAACATTGTGTAAATATTGACTGTTCAACTTTTAAAATGAACCCAATATAATATCTACTTTCAGATGCTCGTCTTACTTTTCATGATCTGAAAAGTATTTGTTATTTATTAGGATTCCCATTGGCTCTTCCTGGGGATCAGCACTTCTAGTCTGGGATACGTTGTAAATATGGGTCCCGAAGTACGTAGCAGATATATATATACACTGCTCAAAAAAATAAAGGGAACACTTAAACAACACAATGTAACTCCAAGTCAATCACACTTCTGTGAAATCAAACTGTCCACTTAGGAAGCAACACTGATTGACAATAAATTGCACATGCTGTTGTGCAAATGGAATAGACAAAAGGTGGAAATTATAGGCAATTAGCAAGACACCCCCAATAAAGGAGTGATTCTGCAGATGGTGACCACAGACC
Source organism: Salvelinus namaycush (assembly GCF_016432855.1). Classification (NCBI taxonomy): domain Eukaryota; kingdom Metazoa; phylum Chordata; class Actinopteri; order Salmoniformes; family Salmonidae; genus Salvelinus; species Salvelinus namaycush. The sequence continues at coordinate 289,232 of NW_024059009.1, forward strand.
ACTTCTCAGTTCCTATGCTTCCTGGCTGATGTTTTGGTCACTTTTGAATGCTGGCGGTGCTCTCACTCTAGTGGTAGCATGAGACGGAGTCTACAACCCACACAAGTGGCTCAGGTAGTGCAGCTCATCCAGGATGGCACATCAATGCGAGCTGTGGCAAGAAGGTTTGCTGTGTCTGTCAGCGTAGTGTCCAGAGCATGGAGGCGCTACCAGGAGACAGGCCAGTACATCAGGAGACGTGGAGGAGGCCGTAGGAGGGCAACAACCCAGCAGCAGGACCGCTACCTCCGCCTTTGTGCAAGGAGTAGCACTGCCAGAGCCCTGCAAAATGACCTCCAGCAGGCCACAAATGTGCCACAAAAAATGTGTTTCTAAATCACCTACAATTCAGTCCGCAAATGCAAATTGCCATTAAATCTGAAAATAAACTTAATGGGGATGTATTCCAATCCAATTTAAGGAGATACACATTTGCATACTGAGAATGTTGTGGTAAAACTTAATTATAACATTTTCTAAATACTTTTGAACATTTTCTAAGGACCTCTTAAGACAAGGTAAAATGTATATTGTGTGAACATCAATGGAATATTATGTTAAACCCAAAATAAATATGCTACGAACGTCATAAAAACGAGACTTATTTCATTCTTAAAACACCATAGGAATGTTCGGTGCAAACTAACTTAAACGTTATATGAATGTTATCACAACTGAGCATATTGCATGTTTTGGAAACCTATCTCTTGTAATGTGCACACAACGTTCCCACAACGTTAAATGTTCTGGGAACCGTTAAAAAACTCAGAAAGGCTGTTCTGTCAACATTCTTGCAACA
>NW_024059010.1:12500-22500 GCF_016432855.1 Salvelinus namaycush
ATGAGTGGTACCGGACATGTGAAGGCCGTAGTTTGGCACCATCCACATTAAAACTATACCGATCAGATGTTAGAAGTTTCCTGAAATATCTTATTCAGTTCCGGCCGAATGGTCTGCAAGCTAAAGCCAGTGTAATTCGCAAATTGTTACTCTGCTTGGCAAAGATAGACAGGGATTCTAGGCAGAGCCTGGCAACGCACATGGCACAATTTCGCAGACGCTGCAGGGACGAGGTGCTCAGCGCTGCGGAGTTAAAACGATTTTTGGAGCTAAGCAATGCATCTATTCCTTCTGTTCTCAGCAGGCTGGAAGTCCGAGCCACCTCATCTGACAGACGCAGGTTTGCGGCTCTCATGTCCAGCCGGTTGGCGACTTTTAATGGAACTCGACGATCCCCAGTCACCATGTTCGGTGAGAGTGATTTCAATGAAATAACCAATGAAAGTGGGGTTTATCAAATGACTGTAGCAAGCCACAAAACTAACTACAGCTTCGGGGAGTGCAGAATTGTTATATCTGATGAGGAATACACTTGGCTTCAACGATTCCATCGGATCAGGCCTCATCTGAGTGGAATGACCCCAGACACAACACTCTTCTTTTTCACATGCTCTGGTAAACCATACGGTAATCTCTGTGATTGTGTGGGTAAGATTTTTGCAGAGTTTGGCATTGGAAGGAAAGTGACATTTGGTACAATTCGAAGAAGCATTGCCACATTAAACTTTAATCTTGGGTCGCTTACAGACCGTGGAACTGTGGCTGACCACATGTGTCACTCCCTGGAGACGCAGGCACGCTACTACCGTTCCCATAATTTGCCTCATAATGCAAGCCAGGCTCGGAGACTAATTGAGGGACAAATCAATCCATGAATAACTCTAAATAAATACAATATTTTTTGCAATTAATCCTTGTCTTTGTGTGTCATTTTCATTCGATTTCAATAGGAGCACCTAGTAACCCAAAAATAATACCAGGTGCACTCATTCGATTAGAATGGGAGCACCTGGTAACCCAAAAATAATACGAGGTGCACGGAGGGGAGGATGAGTACAGACATTTTATATAAAAGCTCCATAAATCCCTTAGGCCGGTGGCCACTGACTTGTGCCCGTAGTATGGTGCTCCCATATCGGGCATGGGTGTGGGCAGGCCCTTAAAAGTCATTTTCATTCGATTTCTGTAGCAGCACCTGGTAACCCAAACTAACATAAGGTGGTGTCAGTAGTGAGGATGCGGACAGACCTTTTATATAAAAGCTCCATAAATCCTTAGGCCGGTGCCTACTGACTTGTGCCCGTAGTATGGTGCTCCCATAGCGGGCATGGGTGTCTGCAGGTCATTTAAATTCGTTTTCATTCGATTTAAATAGGGGCACCTGGTAACCCAAAAAGTGGGCACTCTGTCGTTTTTCCTGAGTAGTTCAACATAGAAAGTATTCAGACCTTATTTTTGAAAAGCTCCATAAATCCCTTAGGCCGGTGCCCACTGACTTGTGCCCATAGTATGGTGCTCCCATAGCGGGCATGGGTGTCTGCAGGTCATTTAAATTCATTTTCATTCGATTAGAATAGGAGCACCTGGTAACCCAAAAATAATACCAGGTGCACGGAGGGGAGGATGAGTACAGACATTTTATATAAAAGCTCCATAAATCCCTTAGGCCGGTGCCCACTGACTTGTGCCCATAGTATGGTGCTCCCATAGCGGGCATGGGTGTCTGCAGGTCATTTAAATTCATTTTCATTCGATTAGAATAGGAGCACCTGGTAACCCAAAAGAGGGCACTTAGCCGTTTTTCCTGAGTAGTTCAACATAGAATATTTTCGGACCTTTTTTGAAAAGCTCCATAAATCCCTCAGGCCGGCCCCCACTGACTTGTGCCCATAGTATGGTGCTCCCATAGCGGGCATGGGTGTCTGCAGGCCATTTAAAATCATTTTCATTCGATTTCAATAGCAGCACCTGGTAACCCAAACTAACATAAGGTGGTGTCAGTAGTGAGGATCGATTTCAATAGCAGCACCTGGTAACCCAAAAAGAGGGCACATAGCCGTTTTTCCTGAATAGTTCAACATAGAATATTTTCGGACTAATTTTGAAAAGCTCCATAAATCCCTTAGGCCGGTGCCTACTGACTTGGACCCCTACTATGGTGCTCCCATATCGGGCATGGGCGTGGGCAGGCCCTTAAAAGTCGTTTTCATTCGATTTCAATAGGGGCACCTGGTAACCCAAAAAGAGGGCACTCTGTCGTTTTTCCTGAATAGTTCAACATAGAATATTTTCGGACTATTTTTGAAAAGCTCCATAAATCCCTTAGGCCGGTGCCTACTGACTTGGGCCCCTACTATGGTGCTCCCATATCGGGCATGGGCGTGGGCAGGCCCTTAAAAGTCATTTTCATTCGATTTCAATAGCGGCACCTGGTAACCCAAAAAGAGGGCACTCTGTCGTTTTTCCTGAATAGTTCAACATAGAATATTTTCGGACTTTTTTTGAAAAGCTCCATAAATCCCTTAGGCCGGTGCCTACTGACTTGGACCCCTACTATGGTGCTCCCATATCGGGCATGGGCGTGGGCAGGCCCTTAAAAGTCATTTTCATTCGATTTCAATAGCGGCACCTGGTAACCCAAAAAGAGGGCACTCTGTCGTTTTTCCTGAATAGTTCAACATAGAATATTTTCGGACTATTTTTGAAAAGCTCCATAAATCCCTTAGGCCGGTGCCTACTGACTTGGACCCCTACTATGGTGCTCCCATATCGGGCATGGGTGTGGGCAGGCCCTTAAAAGTCGTTTTCATTCGATTTCAATAGGGGCACCTGGTAACCCAAAAAGAGGGCACTCTGTCGTTTTTCCTGAATAATTCAACATAGAATATTTTCGGACTTTTTTTGAAAAGCTCCATAAATCCCTTAGGCCGGTGCCTACTGACTTGGACCCCTACTATGGTGCTCCCATATCGGGCATGGGTGTGGGCAGGCCCTTAAAAGTCGTTTTCATTCGATTTCAATAGCGGCACCTGGTAACCCAAAAAGAGGGCACTCTGTCGTTTTTCCTGAATAATTCAACATAGAATATTTTCGGACTTTTTTTGAAAAGCTCCATAAATCCCTTAGGCCGGTGCCTACTGACTTGGACCCCTACTATGGTGCTCCCATATCGGGCATGGGTGTGGGCAGGCCCTTAAAAGTCATTTTCATTCGATTTCAATAGCGGCACCTGGTAACCCAAAAAGAGGGCACTCTGTCGTTTTTCCTGAATAATTCAACATAGAATATTTTCGGACTATTTTTGAAAAGCTCCATAAATCCCTTAGGCCGGTGCCTACTGACTTGGACCCCTACTATGGTGCTCCCATATCGGGCATGGGCGTGGGCAGGCCCTTAAAAGTCGTTTTCATTCGATTTCAATAGGGGCACCTGGTAACCCAAAAAGAGGGCACTCTGTCGTTTTTCCTGAATAATTCAACATAGAATATTTTCGGACTTTTTTTGAAAAGTTCCATAAATCCCTTAGGCCGGTGCCTACTGACTTGGACCCCTACTATGGTGCTCCCATATCGGGCATGGGTGTGGGCAGGCCCTTAAAAGTCGTTTTCATTCGATTTCAATAGCGGCACCTGGTAACCCAAAAAGAGGGCACTCTGTCGTTTTTCCTGAATAATTCAACATAGAATATTTTCGGACTTTTTTTGAAAAGCTTCCATAAATCCCTTAGGCCGGTGCCTACTGACTTGGACCCCTACTATGGTGCTCCCATATCGGGCATGGGTGTGGGCAGGCCCTTAAAAGTCGTTTTCATTCGATTTCAATAGCGGCACCTGGTAACCCAAAAAGAGGGCACTCTGTCGTTTTTCCTGAATAGTTCAACATAGAATATTTTCGGACTTTTTTTGAAAAGCTCCATAAATCCCTTAGGCCGGTGCCTACTGACTTGGACCCCTACTATGGTGCTCCCATATCGGGCATGGGCGTGGGCAGGCCCTTAAAAGTCATTTTCATTCGATTTCAATAGCGGCACCTGGTAACCCAAAAAGAGGGCACTCTGTCGTTTTTCCTGAATAGTTCAACATAGAATATTTTCGGACTTTTTTTGAAAAGCTCCATAAATCCCTTAGGCCGGTGCCTACTGACTTGGACCCCTACTATGGTGCTCCCATATCGGGCATGGGCGTGGGCAGGCCCTTAAAAGTCATTTTCATTCGATTTCAATAGCGGCACCTGGTAACCCAAAAAGAGGGCACTCTGTCGTTTTTCCTGAATAGTTCAACATAGAATATTTTCGGACTTTTTTTGAAAAGCTCCATAAATCCCTTAGGCCGGTGCCTACTGACTTGGACCCCTACTATGGTGCTCCCATATCGGGCATGGGTGTGGGCAGGCCCTTAAAAGTCATTTTCATTCGATTTCAATAGCGGCACCTGGTAACCCAAAAAGAGGGCACTCTGTCGTTTTTCCTGAATAGTTCAACATAGAATATTTTCGGACTTTTTTTGAAAAGCTCCATAAATCCCTTAGGCCGGTGCCTACTGACTTGGACCCCTACTATGGTGCTCCCATATCGGGCATGGGCGTGGGCAGGCCCTTAAAAGTCGTTTTCATTCGATTTCAATAGCGGCACCTGGTAACCCAAAAAGAGGGCACTCTGTCGTTTTTCCTGAATAGTTCAACATAGAATATTTTCGGACTTTTTTTGAAAAGCTCCATAAATCCCTTAGGCCGGTGGCCACTGACTTGTGCCCGTAGTATGGTGCTCCCATATCGGGCATGGGTGTGGGCAGGCCCTTAAAAGTCATTTTCATTCGATTTCTATAGCAGCACCTGGTAACCCAAACTAACATAAGGTGGTGTCAGTAGTGAGGGATGACGGACAGACCTTTTATATAAAAGCTCCATAAATCCTTTAGGCCGGTGCCTACTGACTTGTGCCCGTAGTATGGTGCTCCCATAGCGGGCATGGGTGTCTGCAGGTCATTTAAATTCGTTTTCATTCGATTTAAATAGGGGCACCTGGTAACCCAAAAAGTGGGCACTCTGTCGTTTTTCCTGAGTAGTTCAACATAGAAAGTATTCAGACCTTATTTTTGAAAAGCTCCATAAATCCCTTAGGCCGGTGCCCACTGACTTGTGCCCATAGTATGGTGCTCCCATAGCGGGCATGGGTGTCTGCAGGTCATTTAAATTCATTTTCATTCGATTAGAATAGGAGCACCTGGTAACCCAAAAATAATACCAGGTGCACGGAGGGGAGGATGAGTACAGACATTTTATATAAAAGCTCCATAAATCCCTTAGGCCGGTGCCCACTGACTTGTGCCCATAGTATGGTGCTCCCATAGCGGGCATGGGTGTCTGCAGGTCATTTAAATTCATTTTCATTCGATTAGAATAGGAGCACCTGGTAACCCAAAAGAGGGCACTTAGCCGTTTTTCCTGAGTAGTTCAACATAGAATATTTTCGGACCTTTTTTGAAAAGCTCCATAAATCCCTCAGGCCGGCCCCCACTGACTTGTGCCCATAGTATGGTGCTCCCATAGCGGGCATGGGTGTCTGCAGGCCATTTAAAATCATTTTCATTCGATTTCAATAGCAGCACCTGGTAACCCAAAAATAATACCAGGTGCACTCATTCGATTTCAATAGGAGCACCTGGTAACCCAAAAATAATACCAGGTGCACAGAAGGGAGGATGAGTACAGACATTTTTTAAAAGCTTCATAAATCACTCAGGCCGGCCCCAACTGACTTGGGTCCGTAGTATGGTTGTTCCATATAGGGTATTGAGGTATGTAGCCTATCTAAAATCATTTAAAACCATTATAAAAATATGCACCTGGTAACCCAAAAATAATACCAGGTGCACGGCAGTGGCACTCTGTCACTTTTTCGACCAATTCCCGAAATCTTGAAATAATGATAAAACATAATTCCCGATGGGCTAGATGCCCCAAATTTTGGCTCATACCCTCTCTCGTGATGGTCAACAGTTATCCACTGTAAAAAAAAATTCGGAACCATAGGAATCTATTGTACAGGCAAGTGATTTTTTTCCCCAAAACATTAAAACACGATTTTCTATTAAAATGTTTTATAGAAAAACGGTTATAATTAGATGAAAATGTTCGTCTATTTGTACCCTTTCGTGCAAAAAAAACCTCAACCAGATTGGAGTTGTATTTTTTGTGTTATTAACGTTTTAACGGTTTTAGTGTCCACAAACTTTTGGCAAAAAATCGGAGCACATTGAAATCTATCGATTGACACGCCTTTTTTCGATAATTCGGCCTGTCCGGCGATGACACACTCCCTGGTGGGTGGACCAGACAGGTACCGGCGCGATTTGAGAAACCTGACTTTTGACAACAGGACTTCCATGTCCTAGAGAATCGGCGGTGGTGGCAAACTGCTCAGTCCGATTAGGAAACGTGAAACGGACACGTTTGAGGGATGTGAGACCCTCGGAACCATGGTCCCTTGGACCTTTTACCTCCGGCGACCGATTTAGGGTGATTCCCAACCCTTCGGTGCCCGATTTAGGGTGTTATTCCAGCCCTTCGGCGCCCGATTTAGGGTGTTATTCCAACCCTTCGGCGCCCGATTTAGGGTGTTATTCCAGCCCTTCGGCGCCCGATTTAGGGTGTTATTCCAACCCTTCGGCGCCCGATTTGTCCTAACTTTTGTTCCAAATGTCCCAGCTTGGTGGTGGGCGGATTTGGTTCACGTTGGGTCTCCATGGTTCTCCTCTGTTGTCCAGGTAGTTCATGTTCTTCAGACCGATTTGCATTCGATATCCACCTGGGAGGGCACCTGGCGGCCGGCATACGTGCTGGTGTTCAGCCGGTGTGTTCCTCCCGCCCCATGTGGATTTGCCTCTATCGGGGGAGCCCCTATCGTATACGGTTCACCCCGTATTTCGATATGCTTCAGCCGCGCACCGTCCGAGCGAGATCCAGCCGACCCGTCTGACCTAGTGGCCCTACATTGGTGTTCCGGTGCGGGGAGTGACCCACCCAGGCAGTGATGCATGAGGTGACGTTCATCCCGCAACGCACCGGCGCCAGAGACACAATTTCTCAAACCCTGTCTTCACAAATATCTTCCCATATACTGACCCTGAGTGGTCTGGTTATGGTTGTGGTTACCCCGCGGTTCAGTTGATGGCCTCCCGAATAAGCCATCAGGCTAGATTCGCGACCTTATAGGCGGTGCTGTGGCATTGGACCTTAAGAGCGGTGCCCTGGGCCCTGTGGCACCTCCGGCCATGGGTAGTTCAGGGCGTCCCGCTGGCCGCACGGTGGATTACAGTACAGGGCCCCCTCTCGCTCGCTGAGGATCGGCATTCTGGACAACAATACGCTTGGCGCTCAGGTCCAACATCTAAGTTGATGGCATTCCGAATAAGCCCTCCGGCCAGACGAGCGGCGACCTCCGCGGATGCGTGCATTTTCCAGAACCTAAACCCATTCGACCGTCAGGCCGTCTAGGGGGACCAGCTCTAGATTAGCCCCGAATTAGATGCACCTGGGAGGGCACCTGGCGGCCGGCATACGTGCTGGTGTTCAGCCGGAATGTTCCTCCCGCCCCGTGGCACTGACAACTATCGGGAGAGCCCCCATGGTTCAGTTGATGGCCTTCCGAATAAGCCCTCCGGCTAGACGAGCGGCATAGCCCTCCGGCTAGACAAGCGACCTCTCGAGCGGTGCCCCGGCACCTGTGGCACATCCGGCCATGGGCAGTTCAGGGCGTCCCGCTGGGCGCACGGTGGATTGCACCAGGTCCTCCTCCCTGACGGGATAGGACTGGTTCCTGGTCGTTCTTTGCTTAGTGTGCCCAGGTACAACATCTACGTTGTGAGTGGCTACCTGGTTGATCCTGCCAGTAGCATATGCTTGTCTCAAAGATTAAGCCATGCAAGTCTAAGTACACACGGCCGGTACAGTGAAACTGCGAATGGCTCATTAAATCAGTTATGGTTCCTTTGATCGCTCCAACGTTACTTGGATAACTGTGGCAATTCTAGAGCTAATACATGCCAACGAATGCTGACCTCCGGGGATGCGTGCATTTATCAGATCCAAAACCCATGCGACCTTGCCCAGGCCGCTTGGGGGGACTCTAGAGAGGGAGAAGGGCGGCATTATTTCTGTATGTTGGGATTGCAGAAGCCTTGCCCCCCCGTTGGGGGCCCCTTCAGATCCGACGTCGAAGTAACAATCAGTGGTACCAGGCGCATTTCGCTAACTGGGGCGGGGAAGGAAAGTGGAGGTGAGGTCGTAGAAGGCCTGCAGATGGAAGGGCCCTCCCAATGTCTACCCCGTTTGACACCCGTTAAAAGGTGACCCCAGTGGCGTAACTAATGGATGGCAGGAGTCCCAAGTTTACAGGGACGGAACACGCTAAGTTGAGCCTCTCAAGAAATCCACTCCTGTTGGGTTGGCATGGTGAGGTAAGGGAGGGACCCTCTATGGGGCCCCTTCATCCCCTACCTGTGCGACACCTGACAGGGGTGGTAAAAAGCTGGAATTTTGTGCAGAGACCGGACCGCGAGGGTTCGGGGTTGTTGTTGCAGCGAGTGAACAAGGGTAAGGCTGGTTTCCAGCGGGGGTCCGGCTATCTCCGCAGCGCCCCTCGGGGTGTAGAGGGGGATGGCAGGGGCTGACCAACGGGAATCAGTACCTGGCCTCAGGCTCGCCTGGGTGTGGGTCAGCACATGCAAGTGCGTTGACTCACCTATGTTCACAGTCCCGAGGCGATGGCGACTCAGGGGCCCAGTGGGGAAGGAAAACAAGATTGCAGGCAGGAGGAACCTGGCAGGCTAGGACGATTAGGGTGGGACTTGGTAACAGGGTCCCTCGGGCCCCTATTCTTACGACATCTGACAGGTTGGTTTTGATCGTGGGTCGGTCAAACTGACTCGTAAAAGGTTGGAAAAAGGAGGGTAGGGTAAGGGTCTACATGCTAGCACATGTGGGAACCGCCGTGCCTTATCCTGAAGTACGCTGAGGCAGGGCGATTGGATTCCACAGTTGGTATCGGCTGCGCTTGGTCCGAACTACGGGGTCGTGGTTATCGCAGAGAGTGGGCGGAGAATCGACTTGACGACGCTTTATTCCATGGGCCCCGGGGGACAGTCAATGCGCGGTGAAGGGCGTGGACCCTGGCGGGACGGATCCGTGAGGTAAGGGAGTGACCCCTAAGAGGGGGCCGCTTCAACCCCTACCGGTGAGGCAACCGTCGGGGGCCAAATCAAACTGTCTTGGGAGAGGCCGACTCAGGAGGGTATGGTAAGGGTCTATATGTTGACGCATGTAGGAACCGCCGTGCCTTATCTTGTGTAGGCCAGGGTCGACTTGATGGGATTGTTGAGGACGAGCATTTGCTCCACCTCCTTCCCCCGGGCGCCCTACCTTTCCCTTCCCGTCTAGGCGGGAGGCGCTGACTACTCAGGAGGGTATGGTAAGGGTCTATGTGTTGACGCATGTAGAAACCGCCATGCCTTATCCTGTGTTGGCCATGCAGGGCAGGGTGATCGGTCTCAATCGGAGGCCGGGGCTGCGCTTGAACTGAACTGTGGGGACTGAGGGTTGTCATCGTTGAGAGTGGACGTGGAAGTCAGCTCGAGGCGGCGGCGATTCATGGGCCCCGTAGGGATGACACGGTGCAGTGCAGGTGATGGCCCTTGGCGGGTTAGTGCCGGGAGGTAAGGGAGCGACCCTCTATAGGGCCGCTTCAGCCCCTCCCGGTTGCGACGTCCGTCAGGGGCTAATCAAACTGTTGCGGACGGGCTAATGCAGGAGGGTTGGGATTGGGCTCACTGGTGACGAGGTTCCAGTGAGGTACCGCATGTCCCCTCTAGTATGAAGTCCGCCCGTGGCAGGGCGATCTGGCTCGCATATGCTAGTGCAGGAAGGGAGGCGTCTCACCGATGGGGCGCCTACAACCCCTACCTGCAACGACCCTATAAACAGGGTCACTAGTATGTAAATACAA
>NW_024059010.1:27500-37500 GCF_016432855.1 Salvelinus namaycush
TGTGTTCCCAGGCCCCAATGCCTAAAATCAGCTTACCCTATCCAATGATGCCATCTTGTGGACAAATCCAGATGGTGCGGGAATTTTAAAAATTGTATCCCAGTTAAAGTGCCTCTAGCCCGGCATAGTATTTAATGTGTATACCCCTGAAATCCTATGCAATTACCATTCTATGGCACTTATGGAAGTGCCAAGTGCCAAATGCCAAGTGCCAAGTGCCAAGTGCCACAGGGCTCCAGGGGGGCAGTGCACACATAATGTTACCCCAGTCAGAGTGCCTCTTGCCCGGCATAGTATTTAATGTGTGTAGCCCTGAAATCCTATGCAATTACCCACAAAATTGTATCCCAGTCAAAGTGCCTCTTGCCCGGCATAGTATTTAATGTGTATACCCCTGAAATCCTATGCAATTACCATAATAATTTTATCCCAGTCAAAGTGCCTCTAGCCCGGCATAGTATTTAATGTGTATACCCTGAAATCCTATGCAATTACCATAATAATTTTATCCCAGTCAAAGTGCCTCTTGCCCGGCATAGTATTTAATGTGTATACCCCTGAAATCCTATGCAATTACCATAATAATTTTATCCCAGTCAAAGTGCCTCTTGCCCGGCATAGTATTTAATGTGTATACCCCTGAAATCCTATGCAATTACCATAATAATTTTATCCCAGTCAAAGTGCCTCTTGCCCGGCATAGTATTTAATGTGTATACCCCTGAAATCCTATGCAATTACCATAATAATTTTATCCCAGTCAAAGTGCCTCTAGCCCGGCATAGTATTTAATGTGTATACCCCTGAAATCCTATGCAATTACCATAATAATTTTATCCCAGTCAAAGTGCCTCTTGCCCGGCATAGTATTTAATGTGTATACCCCTGAAATCCTATGCAATTACCATAATAATTTTATCCCAGTCAAAGTGCCTCTAGCCCGGCATAGTATTTAATGTGTATACCCCTGAAATCCTATGCAATTACCATAATAATTTTATCCCAGTCAAAGTGCCTCTTGCCCGGCATAGTATTTAATGTGTATACCCCTGAAATCCTATGCAATTACCATCATAATTTTATCCCAGCTTACCCTATCCAATGTCGCCATCATGTGGACAAATCCAGATGGTGCGGGAATTTTTAAAATTGTATCCCAGTCAAAGTGCCTCTTGCCCGGCATAGTATTTAATGTGTATAGCCCTGAAATCCTATGCAATTACCACTCTATGGCACTTATGGAAGTGCCAAGTGCCAAATGCCAAGTGCCAAATGCCAAGTGCCAAGTGCCAAGTGCCACAGGGCAGTGCACACCTAATGTTACCCCAGTCAGAGTGCCTCTTGCCCGGCATAGTATTTAATGTGTATACCCCTGAAATCCTATGCAATTACCACTCTATGGCACTTATGAAAGGTTTAAAGTGCCAAATGCCAAGTGCCAAATGCCAAGTGCCAAGTGCCACAGGGCAGTGCACACCTAATGTTACCCCAGTCAGAGTGCCTCTTGCCCGGCATAGTATTTAATGTGTATACCCCTGAAATCCTATGCAATTACCACTCTATGGCACTTATGAAAGGTTTAAAGTGCCAAATGCCAAGTGCCAAATGCCAAGTGCCAAGTGCCACAGGGCTCCAGGGGGGCAGTGCACACCTAATGTTACCCCGGTCAGAGTGCCTCTTGCCCGGCATAGTATTTAATGTGTGTAGCCCTTTATCCTTTAAAAATGACCCAGTCAGGGGTCTGGCACCTATGGCACTTATGAAAGGTTTAAAGTGCCAAGTGCCAAGTGCCAAGTGCCACAGGGCTCCAGGGGGGCAGTGCACACCTAATGTTACCCCGGTCAGAGTGCCTCTTGCCCGGCATAGTATTTAATGTGTGTAGCCCTTTATTCTTTAAAAATGACCCAGTCAGGGGTCTGGCACCTATGGCACTTATGAAAGGTTTAAAGTGCCAAGTGCCAAGTGCCAAGTGCCACAGGGCTCCAGGGGGGCAGTGCACACCTAATGTTACCCCGGTCAGAGTGCCTCTTGCCCGGCATAGTATTTAATGTGTGTAGCCCTTTATTCTTTAAAAATGACCCAGTCAGGGGTCTGGCACCTATGGCACTTATGAAAGGTTTAAAGTGCCAAGTGCCAAGTGCCAAGTGCCACAGGGCTCCAGGGGGGCAGTGCACACCTAATGTTACCCCGGTCAGAGTGCCTCTTGCCCGGCATAGTATTTAATGTGTGTAGCCCTTTATCCTTTAAAAATGACCCAGTCAGGGGTCTGGCACCTATGGCACTTATGAAAGGTTTAAAGTGCCAAGTGCCAAGTGCCAAGTGCCACAGGGCTCCAGGGGGGCAGTGCACACCTAATGTTACCCCGGTCAGAGTGCCTCTTGCCCGGCATAGTATTTAATGTGTGTAGCCCTTTATTCTTTAAAAATGACCCAGTCAGGGGTCTGGCACCTATGGCACTTATGAAAGGTTTAAAGTGCCAAGTGCCAAGTGCCAAGTGCCACAGGGCTCCAGGGGGGCAGTGCACACCTAATGTTACCCCGGTCAGAGTGCCTCTTGCCCGGCATAGTATTTAATGTGTGTAGCCCTATTATCCTTTATAAAATGACCCAGTCAGGGGTCTGGCACCTATGGCACTTATGAAAGGTTTAAAGTGCCAAGTGCCAAGTGCCAAGTGCCACAGGGCTCCAGGGGGGCAGTGCACACCTAATGTTACCCCGGTCAGAGTGCCTCTTGCCCGGCATAGTATTTAATGTGTGTAGCCCTTTATTCTTTAAAAATGACCCAGTCAGGGGTCTGGCACCTATGGCACTTATGAAAGGTTTAAAGTGCCAAGTGCCAAGTGCCAAGTGCCACAGGGCTCCAGGGGGGGGCAGTGCACACCTAATGTTACCCCGGTCAGAGTGCCTCTTGCCCGGCATATTTTTTTTTTTTTAAATAGCTTTAAAAATTACCCAGGCAGGGGTTTGGCACCTATGGCACCTGTGGCACTGCTGATGGAACTTACGACCTTCTTAGGGTTAGGGTTAGGGTTAGGGTTGGGGCGTTTGGCACTTGGTGAAGGGGCGTTTGACACTTGTGTAAGTGGCATTGTGGTATGTGGAAGTGGCATTGTGGTATGTGGAAGTGGCATTGTGGTATGTGGAAGTGGCATTGTGGTATGTGGAAGTGGTATTGTGGCATGTGGCATCTGAGCCTGTGGGCTCCAAGGGCAGTGCTCTATGAATTGAATCCCATTCAAGGTGCCTATTTTCCGGCATAACAATTCATGTCTATAGCCCTAAGCAGGGCATAGCTATGACACAGCCCCGCCCTTGCCCCGCCCGTGCCCCGCCCGTGCCCCGCTCGCGCCGCACCTGTATCCACACCTGGTGATAATTAGGCCATTGATTAGGCGACGGTTGGAAGCTAACAAACATACACACAGGAAGGCAGGAGAGAGAAGCTAGCTATGGACAGCAAACAAAAACGACATGACTGTGGACTTTGTACCAAGACGCATATTTCGCGGATAGACAAACATTTTAAGACTGTCCATGGACTTACACACGCATCTATGGAATGGAATCATGCCGTGCAATGTAGCCCGATTTCGGCTGAGACACAGCAGGCCTACCCAGGGGATTGTATGGAGCCTAACAACGGCGTTGGAAGTGAGTTGTCCGCAGAACAGCAGCTGAGTGGCGAGAGTGAGCAGTCAGCGGTGCAGTCAACCAGTCAGGCGACGGTGCAGTCAACCGGTGAACAATGCTCGGAACCGGGGGAGCAATGCAGCGTCATGTCGCCTTCCACCGATAGCGAAAGTGATGGAGGCGGCGGTGGTGTGCCGTCCACAACTGAAGGTTTGAGTGATGTCATTTTGAATGAATATGCTACCTATATTAAGGGTATTAACCCTTCAGTTAAAAGAATAGACAATAGTCACACCAGTCTGTCACGAGTACGGGAATTCCTCCGCATTATGTCCGAGGACAAATCCGATGAAGGCCTGTGTTTTCTGGACAACTACATGCGTGTGTATGAGTGGTACCGGACATGTGAAGGCCGTAGTTTGGCACCATCCACATTAAAACTATACCGATCAGATGTTAGAAGTTTCCTGAAATATCTTATTCAGTTCCGGCCGAATGGTCTGCAAGCTAAAGCCAGTGTAATTCGCAAATTGTTACTCTGCTTGGCAAAGATAGACAGGGATTCTAGGCAGAGCCTGGCAACGCACATGGCACAATTTCGCAGACGCTGCAGGGACGAGGTGCTCAGCGCTGCGGAGTTAAAACGATTTTTGGAGCTAAGCAATGCATCTATTCCTTCTGTTCTCAGCAGGCTGGAAGTCCGAGCCACCTCATCTGACAGACGCAGGTTTGCGGCTCTCATGTCCAGCCGGTTGGCGACTTTTAATGGAACTCGACGATCCCCAGTCACCATGTTCGGTGAGAGTGATTTCAATGAAATAACCAATGAAAGTGGGGTTTATCAAATGACTGTAGCAAGCCACAAAACTAACTACAGCTTCGGGGAGTGCAGAATTGTTATATCTGATGAGGAATACACTTGGCTTCAACGATTCCATCGGATCAGGCCTCATCTGAGTGGAATGACCCCAGACACAACACTCTTCTTTTTCACATGCTCTGGTAAACCATACGGTAATCTCTGTGATTGTGTGGGTAAGATTTTTGCAGAGTTTGGCATTGGAAGGAAAGTGACATTTGGTACAATTCGAAGAAGCATTGCCACATTAAACTTTAATCTTGGGTCGCTTACAGACCGTGGAACTGTGGCTGACCACATGTGTCACTCCCTGGAGACGCAGGCACGCTACTACCGTTCCCATAATTTGCCTCATAATGCAAGCCAGGCTCGGAGACTAATTGAGGGACAAATCAATCCATGAATAACTCTAAATAAATACAATATTTTTTGCAATTAATCCTTGTCTTTGTGTGTCATTTTCATTCGATTTCAATAGGAGCACCTAGTAACCCAAAAATAATACCAGGTGCACTCATTCGATTAGAATGGGAGCACCTGGTAACCCAAAAATAATACCAGGTGCACGGAGGGGAGGATGAGTACAGACATTTTATATAAAAGCTCCATAAATCCCTTAGGCCGGTGGCCACTGACTTGTGCCCGTAGTATGGTGCTCCCATATCGGGCATGGGTGTGGGCAGGCCCTTAAAAGTCATTTTCATTCGATTTCTGTAGCAGCACCTGGTAACCCAAACTAACATAAGGTGGTGTCAGTAGTGAGGATGCGGACAGACCTTTTATATAAAAGCTCCATAAATCCCTTAGGCCGGTGCCTACTGACTTGTGCCCGTAGTATGGTGCTCCCATAGCGGGCATGGGTGTCTGCAGGTCATTTAAATTCGTTTTCATTCGATTTAAATAGGGGCACCTGGTAACCCAAAAAGTGGGCACTCTGTCGTTTTTCCTGAGTAGTTCAACATAGAAAGTATTCAGACCTTATTTTTGAAAAGCTCCATAAATCCCTTAGGCCGGTGCCCACTGACTTGTGCCCATAGTATGGTGCTCCCATAGCGGGCATGGGTGTCTGCAGGTCATTTAAATTCATTTTCATTCGATTAGAATAGGAGCACCTGGTAACCCAAAAATAATACCAGGTGCACGGAGGGGAGGATGAGTACAGACATTTTATATAAAAGCTCCATAAATCCCTTAGGCCGGTGCCCACTGACTTGTGCCCATAGTATGGTGCTCCCATAGCGGGCATGGGTGTCTGCAGGTCATTTAAATTCATTTTCATTCGATTAGAATAGGAGCACCTGGTAACCCAAAAGAGGGCACTTAGCCGTTTTTCCTGAGTAGTTCAACATAGAATATTTTCGGACCTTTTTTGAAAAGCTCCATAAATCCCTCAGGCCGGCCCCCACTGACTTGTGCCCATAGTATGGTGCTCCCATAGCGGGCATGGGTGTCTGCAGGCCATTTAAAATCATTTTCATTCGATTTCAATAGCAGCACCTGGTAACCCAAACTAACATAAGGTGGTGTCAGTAGTGAGGATCGATTTCAATAGCAGCACCTGGTAACCCAAAAAGAGGGCACATAGCCGTTTTTCCTGAATAGTTCAACATAGAATATTTTCGGACTAATTTTGAAAAGCTCCATAAATCCCTTAGGCCGGTGCCTACTGACTTGGACCCCTACTATGGTGCTCCCATATCGGGCATGGGCGTGGGCAGGCCCTTAAAAGTCGTTTTCATTCGATTTCAATAGCGGCACCTGGTAACCCAAAAAGAGGGCACTCTGTCGTTTTTCCTGAATAGTTCAACATAGAATATTTTCGGACTTTTTTTGAAAAGCTCCATAAATCCCTTAGGCCGGTGCCTACTGACTTGGACCCCTACTATGGTGCTCCCATATCGGGCATGGGCGTGGGCAGGCCCTTAAAAGTCGTTTTCATTCGATTTCAATAGGGGCACCTGGTAACCCAAAAAGAGGGCACTCTGTCGTTTTTCCTGAATAATTCAACATAGAATATTTTCGGACTTTTTTTGAAAAGCTCCATAAATCCCTTAGGCCGGTGCCTACTGACTTGGACCCCTACTATGGTGCTCCCATATCGGGCATGGGCGTGGGCAGGCCCTTAAAAGTCATTTTCATTCGATTTCAATAGCGGCACCTGGTAACCCAAAAAGAGGGCACTCTGTCGTTTTTCCTGAATAGTTCAACATAGAATATTTTCGGACTTTTTTTGAAAAGCTCCATAAATCCCTTAGGCCGGTGCCTACTGACTTGGACCCCTACTATGGTGCTCCCATATCGGGCATGGGCGTGGGCAGGCCCTTAAAAGTCGTTTTCATTCGATTTCAATAGGGGCACCTGGTAACCCAAAAAGAGGGCACTCTGTCGTTTTTCCTGAATAATTCAACATAGAATATTTTCGGACTTTTTTTGAAAAGCTCCATAAATCCCTTAGGCCGGTGCCTACTGACTTGGACCCCTACTATGGTGCTCCCATATCGGGCATGGGCGTGGGCAGGCCCTTAAAAGTCATTTTCATTCGATTTCAATAGCGGCACCTGGTAACCCAAAAAGAGGGCACTCTGTCGTTTTTCCTGAATAGTTCAACATAGAATATTTTCGGACTTTTTTTGAAAAGCTCCATAAATCCCTTAGGCCGGTGCCTACTGACTTGGACCCCTACTATGGTGCTCCCATATCGGGCATGGGCGTGGGCAGGCCCTTAAAAGTCGTTTTCATTCGATTTCAATAGGGGCACCTGGTAACCCAAAAAGAGGGCACTCTGTCGTTTTTCCTGAATAATTCAACATAGAATATTTTCGGACTTTTTTTGAAAAGCTCCATAAATCCCTTAGGCCGGTGCCTACTGACTTGGACCCCTACTATGGTGCTCCCATATCGGGCATGGGCGTGGGCAGGCCCTTAAAAGTCATTTTCATTCGATTTCAATAGCGGCACCTGGTAACCCAAAAAGAGGGCACTCTGTCGTTTTTCCTGAATAGTTCAACATAGAATATTTTCGGACTTTTTTTGAAAAGCTCCATAAATCCCTTAGGCCGGTGCCTACTGACTTGGACCCCTACTATGGTGCTCCCATATCGGGCATGGGCGTGGGCAGGCCCTTAAAAGTCGTTTTCATTCGATTTCAATAGGGGCACCTGGTAACCCAAAAAGAGGGCACTCTGTCGTTTTTCCTGAATAATTCAACATAGAATATTTTCGGACTTTTTTTGAAAAGCTCCATAAATCCCTTAGGCCGGTGCCTACTGACTTGGACCCCTACTATGGTGCTCCCATATCGGGCATGGGCGTGGGCAGGCCCTTAAAAGTCATTTTCATTCGATTTCAATAGCGGCACCTGGTAACCCAAAAAGAGGGCACTCTGTCGTTTTTCCTGAATAGTTCAACATAGAATATTTTCGGACTTTTTTTGAAAAGCTCCATAAATCCCTTAGGCCGGTGCCTACTGACTTGGACCCCTACTATGGTGCTCCCATATCGGGCATGGGCGTGGGCAGGCCCTTAAAAGTCGTTTTCATTCGATTTCAATAGGGGCACCTGGTAACCCAAAAAGAGGGCACTCTGTCGTTTTTCCTGAATAGTTCAACATAGAATATTTTCGGACTTTTTTTGAAAAGCTCCATAAATCCCTTAGGCCGGTGCCTACTGACTTGGACCCCTACTATGGTGCTCCCATATCGGGCATGGGCGTGGGCAGGCCCTTAAAAGTCGTTTTCATTCGATTTCAATAGGGGCACCTGGTAACCCAAAAAGAGGGCACTCTGTCGTTTTTCCTGAATAATTCAACATAGAATATTTTCGGACTTTTTTTGAAAAGCTCCATAAATCCCTTAGGCCGGTGCCTACTGACTTGGACCCCTACTATGGTGCTCCCATATCGGGCATGGGCGTGGGCAGGCCCTTAAAAGTCATTTTCATTCGATTTCAATAGCGGCACCTGGTAACCCAAAAAGAGGGCACTCTGTCGTTTTTCCTGAATAATTCAACATAGAATATTTTCGGACTTTTTTTGAAAAGCTCCATAAATCCCTTAGGCCGGTGCCTACTGACTTGGACCCCTACTATGGTGCTCCCATATCGGGCATGGGCGTGGGCAGGCCCTTAAAAGTCATTTTCATTCGATTTCAATAGCGGCACCTGGTAACCCAAAAAGAGGGCACTCTGTCGTTTTTCCTGAATAGTTCAACATAGAATATTTTCGGACTTTTTTTGAAAAGCTCCATAAATCCCTTAGGCCGGTGCCTACTGACTTGGACCCCTACTATGGTGCTCCCATATCGGGCATGGGTGTGGGCAGGCCCTTAAAAGTCATTTTCATTCGATTTCAATAGCGGCACCTGGTAACCCAAAAAGAGGGCACTCTGTCGTTTTTCCTGAATAGTTCAACATAGAATATTTTCGGACTAATTTTTGAAAAGCTCCATAAATCCCTTAGGCCGGTGCCTACTGACTTGGACCCCTACTATGGTGCTCCCATATCGGGCATGGGTGTGGGCAGGCCCTTAAAAGTCGTTTTCATTCGATTTCAATAGCGGCACCTGGTAACCCAAAAAGAGGGCACTCTGTCGTTTTTCCTGAATAATTCAACATAGAATATTTTCGGACTTTTTTTGAAAAGCTCCATAAATCCCTTAGGCCGGTGGCCACTGACTTGTGCCCGTAGTATGGTGCTCCCATATCGGGCATGGGTGTGGGCAGGCCCTTAAAAGTCATTTTCATTCGATTTCTGTAGCAGCACCTGGTAACCCAAACTAACATAAGGTGGTGTCAGTAGTGAGGATGCGGACAGACCTTTTATATAAAAGCTCCATAAATCCCTTAGGCCGGTGCCTACTGACTTGTGCCCGTAGTATGGTGCTCCCATAGCGGGCATGGGTGTCTGCAGGTCATTTAAATTCGTTTTCATTCGATTTAAATAGGGGCACCTGGTAACCCAAAAAGTGGGCACTCTGTCGTTTTTCCTGAGTAGTTCAACATAGAAAGTATTCAGACCTTATTTTTGAAAAGCTCCATAAATCCCTTAGGCCGGTGCCCACTGACTTGTGCCCATAGTATGGTGCTCCCATAGCGGGCATGGGTGTCTGCAGGTCATTTAAATTCATTTTCATTCGATTAGAATAGGAGCACCTGGTAACCCAAAAATAATACCAGGTGCACGGAGGGGAGGATGAGTACAGACATTTTATATAAAAGCTCCATAAATCCCTTAGGCCGGTGCCCACTGACTTGTGCCCATAGTATGGTGCTCCCATAGCGGGCATGGGTGTCTGCAGGTCATTTAAATTCATTTTCATTCGATTAGAATAGGAGCACCTGGTAACCCAAAAGAGGGCACTTAGCCGTTTTTCCTGAGTAGTTCAACATAGAATATTTTCGGACCTTTTTTGAAAAGCTCCATAAATCCCTCAGGCCGGCCCCCACTGACTTGTGCCCATAGTATGGTGCTCCCATAGCGGGCATGGGTGTCTGCAGGCCATTTAAAATCATTTTC